>NW_018397263.1:3889099-3891443 GCF_002168275.2 Theobroma umbraticum | reverse complement strand
ACCTTCACTGCCTGTTCAGCTGATTTCCGGGCATGGTCAACATGTTCAACCCTTCTCATGTCATTGTATAGCTTCATAGGAAAAGTGGCTACATCACCCACGGCATATACATTGGGAACACTTGATTTGAAACAAGCATCAGTCTGCAATCAGGACAAATTATGTAATACAATCTCATACAGATCTTAATAAGAACTTCCACGTCATGAATGCTATTCAGAATAAGATCCTGTCCACATTTAGGTACTAAAACGAGCATGGTACAAAAACAATTCTCATTACTGCAGATTTATGCGATATCAACAGAATACTTAAGGTGATCAATTCAATAATAAAGTGCAATAGGAACTTCAAGCTGACATTTATAGATGAAAAAGCATTTGAGATAATGTCACTCGTCAAACCAACCTTTATTCCACCCTTCTCCTCTTCAACCTGCCCTTTAAATAATGTTGTAAGAGGCCTCCCACCAACACCGACAACAACAATGTCAGCTTCCAGCACTCTGCCATCCTTAAGCTTAACTTCCTTCACCTGAACAGTGGGCAAAAGTATCACCATTAAAATGATTTCAGTCTCATAAAAAATGATTAAAAGGCCAAGCTCTTAGAAAGATGACTGCTTACCTCTCCATTTGAGTTAGAGGTGAATCCAACTGCAACTGTTCCTTTTATAATTTTGATCCCTTTATTAGCATAATAACCCTCATAGAAAGCAGCAATCGCAGAGGTGAAGAGCCGGGGCACTACAAGAACAATCTTCTTGTTAGAAAAACATGAACCACCAGAAATCAAATAGTTTATTGATTACGTTCCCAAATGCCATATTCCAACAGTATATTGAAAGGCCAAAAGTAGCTCTCTACTTACTGCACCATGGTTCAGGGTACACCATGCTGACATCAAAATTATTAATTTTCATTGCCGCACCAAGCTCGAGACCAATATAACCTCCTCCAACAATAACAGCCTTCCCATTCTTTTTTGCTTTGATAGCTTCTATCAACTCATCAGCATCATCAATTTCTCTTAAGTAGAAGATGTTTTTAGCGTCAGCTCCTTGCACTCCAAAATCTGTCAATTTTATAACCTGCAAGAATAGTGTGTTAAACTATGCATTGCAGGCAAGACAAAGGGATGTTTTATGTTAAGATCCCTCAAAACTGTAACTTACTGTGGAACCAGTTGCAATGATCAAAATTTGATACTTGAAGGTTTCTCCGGCTGCGCTTACTAGAGTGTTGGCAGGAAGATCTGCTTTCACTATTTCTGTGCTAAGGATCAATTCAATCCCTGCAAGCATCATAGCACGAAAAGTATATAAATGAGGCCATTTCCAAATTCTAAGTCACAGATGTTCAATAAACAATCACTATTAGCTTAAATTCCCTTTAGCAGATCAATTATGTATTATTCCACAACCCTCAAATTTTACATTACACAAATTCAGGAAGATATACGTTGCTAACCTTTTTCCTTGTACCACTCAGGAAGCAATCTCTCTCCACCACTTCCAACACACACATGGAAACCAGGAAGTCTTGCAGCTCCTGCAAAGAACAAATCACCAAATTGATCGAGGAAACCAACCAACCACATGGCCAACAGAATGGCATGGCAAAATTACTATTGAAATTATCGGAGTTTAGAGTTTATTTAAATGTTGCCAATAGAAATATAAAACGCATTTAGGCTTACCCTGAGGGAAGAGATATCCCTTACTCAGAGCAGGGCGTTCATATGGAGCCACCTACATGTATAAGAAAGCAAAAATCAGGTAACCTGCAATATAAATTTATCCCTTCATGGGATCAAAAAATGACAACGGTAACAGTTACAATGAGTCCTGTCATGTAAATGCTACTATTGCTGGTCTCTATTACATTCGAATTCAACAAAGAAAACATTAGATTATAAAAGGTGCATCTGGAGGGGGGGGCGGTCCCACGAAAACAGCAGAATGGGAAATATGCAAAACCAACCAGTGTACTGAGTAATGAAATTATGTGACAGAATCTTTTGCTTTTTCTAAGCTTAATTGACAATTACAATAAAAGAATTGTACTCGATGAGAATAGAATAACGTATCTAGTGATCTAAAATGTATATGCAAGCAAAATGGCTACATGCTGGTTGATGGAATGACAAATCTTTTTTGCATTCACTGATAAAAACAGAAGTTCCATTAAATACAGTAAGAAGCATACCGCTTCCTTGGAAATAATAGCCAGCTCACCAGGCTGCACCCCCTGCTTGGCAAACTCCCTTGCTGCATATCCCTGTACAGTCAGAAGAAGAACCTTTCAGCAGAAGAAAGTAAAGATTAAACAAATCAATCAAAAGTA
>NW_018397263.1:3873914-3889089 GCF_002168275.2 Theobroma umbraticum | reverse complement strand
AAGAGAGTGACTATGACAATAAAATGAAAGAAGCTCTGCTTTTCCACATTATTGCGTTTTAAGTAATGCAAAATAAAACCCAACCATCATTCACAACTCACACTGCTCTACACAATTAAAACAGCAACTGGTACATTACACTAGGTTACAAATCGCAAACATGCTTGGTTACCTAAATGTAAATCCAGTTCCAAAAATATATGCATATATATGTACAAATTGCTGTACAGAACAGATAAATAAAGTTCAGTAACAAATAATTTTCACATGAAACTTTGACAAACACAAAATTTTCAGGAACTCAATTCAACAACTATAAAAGGCTTAATAAGCTAGTCATTTCTCCTTATCCAGTGACTAAATGGATAACAACAATTCTAGGGCTTCAATTTGGCATTTGATTCTTTTTCAATTATTTCTCCTCAACATTTTGGCAGTAAAGATGTATTTTTTTATTTACTAATTCTTTTTCATTTTTATTTCCCAGCAACATTAGATCCGTACGCCTTACAAAATGAACCGATAAATTACACATTGAGTACAACAATTACTATACACAAAATCAAAGGCATCGATAAACATCATAAACTCAAATAAAATTCATGAAAAAATAATGATGATGAAAGTTGGAATCCACGAGCCAGAAGTGATGGAGGGGACTTACAGCAGCGACACCGCCGCCTAGGATCACGTACTTAAACCTCTTCTCCGCCATCGACGATCCAAGCTGACACTTTTCGTTCACCCTTTTTGGTAATTAACCGATTTTTTTAAGTAGGATTGAGAATGGGAAATTGGTCCAACAAATTTATAAGGAGGCAACGCTCCTCATTAGGTCACCTTTAGATGTACTACTTTGCCACGTGGCATCTACAGAGCCGTCCGTTACGGCTGACTGTGAATCTTCCACGATTTCGGGTCCCCTATTGGAATATTTTTTTCCTATTTTTTGATTATTTTCAATTTTAGACAATATTATTATTAACAAATTTTGAAGTTATCAGCTACAGTAGCTATTCGCTGTCCATCATCCAACCATTTATTTGTTTTAATTATTTCCTTTTTTTAGCAATTTTTTTCTTTTTTCTTTACCAATCAGAAGGTTCCTTTTCCTATTTTGCTTGCTGAAGTATGTACAGCATCTCATTTTACTAAATAATGAATTTTCTTTAGTCTTCCTTTGAACGTAGACTCTTTCATATTTAAGTCAATAAATATTTAAATTTCATCCTTTTTTTTTTTTTTATATAAAAGTTATTCAGGGATTTAAAGACTTTTCCCGCAAAAGGATGGGCCTCGGGTTTTTGGAAGGATGGTAGACGTTGACGTCATTGATGATCTGGTAAGGCATCTTCATCCGATGTTTAGTTCACACGCGTCAATGTTCCCGTGCGACCGGTACCACAATTTATCATGTCGTCAGTCAAAAGAAGAAACGTTTAAAAACACCAAAAGTAAAGGCCGAACGGCAACGTGGTTTGACTATACTGCTCAACAGCCACTACCGGAATCAAACAACCGACACATGATTCTGAAGTGGCAAGTGGCAACCTTCGAGGGAATTGGACTTGGTCATGTGTTTAGGCCCAAATCAAAAATAAATATATTTTCATCTTTTAGGGTCGAAGCTTTAACCTGATTCAGAACAGCAGGCCCAGATGGTATATTTTTCATTTAAATTTAATAACAAAACAATGCTCTGCTTGCATAATATATTCATATAATAATGTTGATTCACTACAAATTGCCCATGCAATGAAAGTAAGGTTAACAAATTTGATTTTTATTTAAATAATTCTAAATGAATGACAAAATGAAATATTCCAAACAAAAGACTAAGTTTATGAGATCAACATAATCAGCCACCTATTTGGTCCTATTAATTTTTGTATTACTATAGATATCAAGCATTCATGTTTAATTTTATGAAGAGAAAATTGTTGTATTTGAGTTATGTATTTTACAAAGAGATTAATAAAGTTTAGGAGAGAATTAGGCTAATAATATAGTAATTGTAATCTATTAATATCATAATAAAAAATAAACAAAATAGCTCTAATACTATACTATAAAAGGAGAAATTTTATATTCTAAATTGTGTATCTTACAAGGCCATTAAAGAGATATATATATATATATATAAATAAGGGTTTCTCAATAATTTAGGAGAGAATCAAGATGTTGAACATTTTCAACAATAATAATGAAAGAATTAAATGAAGAAAGTCATTTAAATAATTATGTCTGTTCAAATAGTTATATTTATTTAAAAATTGTGTCTACACAAAGACATATATCTTTGTCTATAAATAAGCTCTTTGATTTTTTTTTTTGAATATGAACAAATAGAAACAATTTGCAATTATTCTCTCCACCTTCTTCAAATTCTTCTCAAATTGCTTTTATACCATTTTATTGTAGAAAAATCCTATAAAAGTTTTGTAATCTTATCATACATTGATGAATATTCAATGAATTGGTTTCATCAATACAAAACGGAGTAGACTTTATTATATCCCCAAAGTTTATAGTTTATAACGCTTTTACACATCTAAATAAATAATTCATGGGACAAATAAAATTTTAAAGAAAGTGACATAAATACATAACCTAAAGCCATTATCTAATATTTTTGATTTTCAATAACGTGATCTAACATCCTATTTGTATTGTAATCTAACAAAATTATATTGATTCAATTTATAATTTGTTTAATTGTTATAATTATATTAATATTCATAAAATAAAAAAAGCCAACTTAGCTCCCAAGTGCTCCTAGCATAAGGTCAAGATTCATTGCTTTTGTTTGTGGTGAGCGCAATGGATAGGGCTGACCTTACAATAAGGCTAAATTATATAATTTTAAAAAAATAATAAAATCTTATTAAATAGATTAACAGGTAGCACCCGAATAATTGGTTCATTGGTTGGTACATAATTCCTTATCTAAAGAGTAAAGCTCAAATTCCTGCTTCCCCAATTATATAAAAAAATATATTAACAGGTAAATAATATGAGTAATTTTTAATTTTATTCATTTTATGTTCAATGTTATCTAATTTTTAATTTTATTCTATTTTTATCTTAAAATATAAGAATATTATTCTTTTTAATATAGTATTGTATTTAACTAATTTAATTAGGTTAAACTCATTATTATCAATTTTTTTAATATTATAGTATAATGTAAAGGTAAAAATATAATAAAATTTAATATTAATTTATAATTATATAATTATAGGAACATTAATATTTAAAGTTAATAAAAAAATGAACATTAACGTCAAGATTTTTTAAAGTTAATTTTCACTAAGTATTTTTATTCTTTTTGTAATACGTTAACATTTATAAATGATTAATTTCACTAAAATATGTGTACTTTATTTAAATTGACTTGTTATAGTAACTTTAACACATTTATGTTAATATTTCAATAATACTTATTTCAATTTTGTGAATTTTTATGTTCATTTTTATTGATTTACATCAAGATTTTTAAATGATTGATTTTAACTTAACTATTTTTATTCTTATTATTAATTTATAAATTAAAATTTATACATGGTTAAATTTTTTCTCAAAAATATAAATATAAATGATTAATTTTTATTTAAAGTATATTTATTTTATTTAATTGACTTGTTATAGGTAACTATTACACATTTATGCCAATATTTTAACATTACTTATTGTAGGGTCTATTTGTTTTGTAGTAAAATATTTTTTGAAAAATGTTTTTAGGACTTATGCTTGTTTGGAAGATGAAAAATTAATTACAGATGTAAAACATTTTATGAGTCTATAAGGTTAATCATGAAAAATGTTTTATACCCTTGAAAGGCGTAAGATATTTTCTATAGAACAGCAAAAACACTTTTATACTAAGTTTTTGTTTGGCTTGATTTTTTTTTTAGTTTAGTTACTTTTAAAAGCAAAAGTCAGGCCAAACAAGAATTTGGAGAAGCTTCTAAAAAAGAAGTAGCTTTTTTTTAAAGAACAAATTTGAAAAAAGAGCTTTGAAAAAAGCTCCAGGAAGGAGCTTTCTCTGCTCTTTTTTTAAAAACACACTTTTTTTTAGGAAAAATTTTCTTTTTGTTTCAAAAATGCCCTCATCTATTAAAAATAATTCAACATTATCTGTTCTCATTTTTATATGATTCATTATTAATTATAAATTTTATGTTATATAAAAATACTTTAAAACTTTTTATAAATAAAAACTAAAGTTAACTTTTTTTCATTATGAACAAAGGAATTTGTGATTAATAGAAAATTATTTATTAAATACCCTTTATGATAATTTTAATCAAAATTAAAACTTATATAAATTATTTTGTCAAACAACTTATTTATAAAAAGGAATTTATAAAAGTAATTTATCAAACAGATTAACTTAATTTTAAAAGCTATTATTTTTTATAGGAGCTTCATAATAGCTTTTAAGCTAAAAAAATAGCCAAATAGGTTCTAAGTTTATGAATACAAGTTTGATGAATATTAATATTTAACTTAAAATATTAAAAAAATAAAAATATTAATACTTAAATTAAAATATTAATTTAAAATATTATTATTTAAATTATACAACACAATTAAAATTAACAAAAATATTTTTTAATGAAACCATTCAATACAATTAAATTTTTTATTTATAAATGGAATAAATCTTATTGATAATTATAATAAAAAATATTTCAATGATCATCATTTGATGAATACACATTTATAATAGATTTAAATCTTAATAATAATTATAATAAAAAATATTTCAATAATCGTCATTTAATGAATACATATTTATAAGTATAAAGGTTTTGAATATCTTACATAATTAATGAATATTTATATTTTTAAAGTTATGATAAAAAAAGTGATAAGATGGAAAGCTTTTTAAAAATTATAGTTTATTTTCAATACAGATATGTGATTAAATGCTTTGTGAAATATCATTATTGATTTTGTCCATTTTAATTTTCATTCTTAATTTTGATCCCCAATTAATGAAAATCAAATATCAATATTGTCTTGTAATCAACTCCTATTTATTCTTTTAACACCTAAATAACTCCATCATGATAGAAAATATTTTTCATAAAATGATCCTAATAATAAAAAATGTTTTCAACAGTTTATCCAAACAACAAAAAATATTAAATTTTCCTGTAAAACATTTTACACAGAAAAAATTTTCCTCTAGCAAGTCATTTTCTGGTTACCAATGGACCCTTAACTTTATGATTTTTTACATTCATATTTATAAATTTACATTAAGATTTTTAAATGGCTAATTTTCATCACAAGTGTTTTTATTTTTATTCTTATACATTTATAAATTAATATTCGTAAATGGTTAAATTTTAATGCTCAAGAATATATATTTACTAACAGTATGTTTATTATTATCCAAATTGACTTGTTACAGTAACTTTTCAATATTTACATCAATATCTTAACAATACTTATTTCAATTTTATGATTTTTTACGTTCATTCTTATAAATTTATATTAAGATTTCTGAATGGCTAATTTTCATTACAATTGTTTTTATTTTTATTATTATAAATTTACAAATTAAAATTTGTAAATGATTAAATATTTTTGCTCAAGAAAATAAATATAAATGATTAATTCACTGAAAGAACATTTATTTTATCTAAATTGACTTGTTACTGAAACTCTTACATACTTACATTAACATTTTAATAACGTTTATTTCAATTTTATGATTTTTTTACTTTCATTCTTATAAATTTATGATAAGACTTTTAAATAACTAATTTTTATTACAAGTGTTTTTATTTTTGTTATTATACATTTGAAAATTAGAATTTATAAATGGTTAAATATTTTTTGCTCGATAATATAAATGTAAATAATTAATTTTTATTAAATATATATTTATTTTATTTAAATTGACTTGCTATGGTAACACTGCAAGAAAACAAGGCTTTATTGACAAAAAACAATTTGTCTGTAAAAATCTATTGACAATTATCTAAGGATTGCTGACAAAATACATCAAAGTTGTCACTTAAGTATTACCGATGGAGTATACCAACAGAACTCAATCTGTCGATATTCTATCGGCAATATGATGACTCAAAATTAATGAAAGGCATGACAAGATTATTGATCAACAATCCCGTCGGTAAAAGAGCTATCGACGGAATTTACGGACCAAAATTGTATACATAACATCCAGTCGAAAAAGATATAAGATACTGACAGAATTACCAACAAATTTCTCATCAGTAATGCCATTGCACTTATTAGAAAGGTTAGTTACTAATTTGTCGACAAAAATTTTGTCGGTAGTTGTAGTGTTTACTTACTGATGGAATTTCCGTCGGTAGTGTTATTTTTAATTACCAACGAAAATTTTGTCGATAATTTGAACTTATAATCTTGATCAAGATTTCCCCTCAATTCTCCCCCCTCTCTTTCTCTCTCTCCCTTTCGCACCGCCGAGCCCTCTTTTTCCAGTTCTCACTAACCAACCATTATTCCCTCCTATCGAAGAGTCTTCAACACGAGCTAACTTTGACATACCCTCGTTGGTGACATCTCTCCTCCGATTTGTTTCTCCTATTCGAGCTAGGTGGTTATCTTTCCTCCAATCTTTTTCGACAGCATAAGTAAGCTTCCCATTAGGTTGCCATGAAAATTTTTTTTATTTTTTTTCCATTTGGATTTTATTTGTGATTTTATCAGTTTGTTCATTTCCTTTTGGAGCTGTTAAGTTACGGGTTAGATTTTAGGGCAATTTTGTGTTAGTACATTCGTTTTAATGATGTTGTCTTGTGGTTGTAATTGTTTGGATGCACATAAAGAGAAAATTTATGCTTTTTTTTTTTGGAAAAAATATTGTAAGTGAAAGAAAGACATGAAGGGAGAAAGAAGGATTTATTAGCTATCCGTTTTTTGTTCCCTTATTTATTTGTTGAATTAAGATACATTGTTGAATTAACGAAGTAAGATATATTGATGCTTTTCGTCTTTTTTCTTTTTTGGGTACAATATTGGAAATGTAGCATTAATAAATGAGAAAACAAAAAAAAACCATAGATGTTGAGGTGTGTCAATAAATTTTAAACTTTTAAGGCTAGACTCAATTAACAATACTTGTCACATGCTTACCATGACATTTATTTGGAATAAAACAAAAAAAAAACAAGCTTAAAATGTGGAAAAAACTGTTTAGGTTATTGTATAATTATGTTCATGGAATGATAATTGAGAAATATTGTTTTATATCCAAAATTGCCTACGTTAGAAAGTAAGTAAAAGAAGAAATGGTGATGATTTGAAGTTAGAGGATTGCTTGTGACGCTTGCATGAATTTAGCACTAATAATTCAAAGGCTGGCATAAATTTTCTACCAAGGCTGACTTCACAATGACATTAAAACTTTATGAAGGTATTCATTTATATGTATCATTTCATATATTTATTTATTGATAGTTAAATTAATGTTTATATTCATATTATCTATTGATAGTTACTAACAATTGTAGATTTTTCTTCTTATTGCACAGACAACATTAAGTCAAAGACAAGGGCAAACCCTTGAAGACAATCTATTGTCACTAGCCCTTCAGATGCCCACCTGCTATGCCACATCTTCTTGCTAGACCACGAACTCCCACTTTAATGGCAAATACTTATGTAGAGCAAAAGGTACTGATGTTGAATTCAACTACTCCAGTTGAAACCTCCATTCTAGACATTGTTATTACATCTAATAGTTTGTCACAAGCTAGGGGTTGAGGGTTGAGTCTTGACTTTCCCACTTCTATTCATCCAGATTGATATATGCTTATGCATCCTTTTAGAAAGAGGTAATTTATTCTACTCCAATTTATATCATTATATGCATTAATTTTATTAATGCATTTTTTTTAAAGATACGTAATTTTATTGCAATGAACCACAAATAAAATTCTTCAAACTTATTAGTTACAATATCATATAAAAATAAAGTAACAATAGCCCCTAAGTACAAATGTTTAGATGTGGGGATAATATCCATATAGTATAAATTCCCTAAGCACCACTCTAACATCGTGAACACGTCATACTAAATTCAAATTCAAAATAATCAGATTAAATGTTGTCCAAGAATTTCTATTTCAATCTAACATAAAACCTGTTGTCTAAAGGCCAAAAGCTATCTAATAATTTCTTTCATAATTTAGCATAAACCTTTAGCTCACATATGACACTCTACATAAATCCTACAATATCAAGATAAAGACAAAAACCACACATCTTAAAATTCAATCAAAGCTCCAATCGCTTGTCTAAACATAAGGCACAAACTATCTTCCCCCCTATAAGTAGAAATCTACTCCTGTTTGAATTGTAAAAACAACGTGACTCCATCACACATGAAATCAGTTTACACTACATCTATAGATCTCTAGGACTATATCAAATTAAATTTGAATTGAATATGAAGTATCTAAACTCAATCCAAATTATTGGACAACAATCTCTTATAAAACTCTTTTAAATGTCAAAAATTAAAAGAATCCCATTCCACACCAAGCATGGACTTTATTCAAACTATACCAATCTCCTTAATCAACTTAACTTCTTTAATTCCTTATCACCATGACAAATTATTCATTCAATTCATAGCAAATTCGAACTTCTTAAAATCCCTTCTTTAGCAAGCATGTCAGCAACATAATTTGCCTCACACGAAACATGAGTAATTTTTCAGCATATAAATTTCTCTTGTAATTGCTCCATTTTAATGATCAGCTGCCTATACCTCTATGGTGCCTCCTCATGATTATTAGTCCATAATACCGTATTAGCTGAGTCACTCTTAATCCAAAGATTGTAAGAATGATTATTCAAAAATGAAGCAATAATAGAGAAAGCCTCATGAATAGCTAACAATTCTGCTGAATTCGAGTCCACCATTCCAATTATCTTAAAGAACTTAGCCTTTACCTCTTTTGAGTTATTTCGAAGTACACCTCTACCAGCTTGACCAGAACTACTCAAATATGCTTCATTTACAATAAATTTCCACTAGCCTAAGAGTGGTACACAGCAAATGACGTTTAGTTTTTTCCCCACTCTTAGGTTTTTAGGGTAATGTATCAAGTTTTCAATTGAGTACTTTATGTGTGTCCATTTAGCTTTAGACCATACAGCCACCCTTAACTTAATGAGATCAAACAATTGATTAATATTCCACAATTTTCCATTAAAAATCATGTCATTCCGAAACTTCCAAATAAGCCAAGTAATAACATAAAAAGCTAAACACATTAGGACTTCCACATTAGGAAAAAGTATTGAGGATTATTCGAAGATACCCATTGGAGCTCCCATTTATCACACCACATGCACCAAACTTTCCATAATTCACTACATAAGAAAATTAAATGTGTACCATTTCTTGATTTTTATTACATAACACGCACAATGCCTTGTCATCCTCTAGCAATCCTTTGACTGCCAACTCCTCCTTGACAATTACCTTTTCCCACATTAGTTACCAAGCAAAAAGTTCACTCTATAAGGAGTTTAATCCAACCAAACCTTCTTTCAAACCGTGTTTATTTAACCATATGAAGATAATGCTATATTATAGAAGGATTAAGACGAGTCTGAACCACTAGATGTAGCCTTCCACATGATTCCATCCTTTAAATTTTTACTCAATGAAAACTGTTTGAGAATTATCCATAAGCCAATCCATTGTTGGAACTCCCATCCAAACATTATGTCTTAACTCGATGATTTATTGCCATTTAGATTCTTTTCATTCACCAAACTCATATAGCACACCAATTTTATTTACTAATAAAGTATAAATTCTTGAGAATTCACTTTGCAAAATCTTGTCATTAATCCATTGATCTTGCTAAAATAAAATAGATTTTCCATCGCCAACATTAACTCCCATATTAGAAGTAACCTACAACAAGAATTTGTTAGTAGGCAGTAAAAGAGAAATTATATTTTTCTAGAGATTAGAACATTTACAAGACAGCAAAATTAGGAGGGTACACAAATCTTAGTCATTTTTGGCTATCATGATTTTTATCCATAAACATTCTTTCTCATTACCAAACTTTCATAACCATTTAGTCGACAAGGCTTTATTTTTTATCTCCAAATTAATCAACTTGAGTCCTCCTTTCTCTTTAAAATCATATCCATGATCCCATTTTATATAATATATTCTAGCATTTGCTTGATTCTTAGACTATAGGAATCTTTTTTGAATTTTTTCAAGTTCATTCTAGATACCTCTTGGCATTTGGAACAAGGACATCGAGTAAATCGAAAGATTATTTAATACTAATTGTATTAAAGTAACTCTCCCTCATAATGATAAAAGTGTAGATTTCTAACTATCTAGTTTAGCTTTAAATCACTCCATCAATGGTCTCCATATCTTCAATGACTCGTGATTAGTACCTAAAGGTGACCTTAGATATATTGTTGGTAAAGACGCATTAATGAGTTAATGTGTTTTACTAACAATGTATTGATTTTGTAGTACTTTTGAGGCTACTAAAGTTACTCTAACCATAATGAGGATCATCAGGAGTAACTTTACAGGAGTAGCTTTAAGGCATGTTCCTTAAGAGCATAAAGAGAACATGTGTAAATTTGAGGTAACATAAGGGTATATTATTATTGTATATCTATGATCATTTTTTGTACTAATATATATTTTGATTGGATGTAGGAATCTTTTACATAGGCTATTACAGGTGCAATAGAGGTTTGCAACATGTAGGAGAAGATTTGCAAGGACCACCTCAAAGATCAATTACAAGATAAACGTTAGAAAGCTAAGAAAGATGTAGATGACTCAGAGTCCATATCCTATTGCCAAAGGGTAAGCCACAATCTTGGATCACTGTAAAGGTATGGGACCAGTTAGTTTATAACATATGGTTCATGCCTGAGTGGTAAGCACACACATGCAAAGCCCGACAGAACCACTCGACAGAGAAACATGGTAATGTAGTAAAATATACAGGTGGTTCTTTACCTTTTTACAGTACATTAAATAAAATGGTATGTGTTTTTATTATAATACTACAAAAACAAATCATTTAACTTGTTATTTATGTTGTTAATGTTTGTAATACCATACAATGATGTGTTTTTTATTCTTATTGTCTTTTTGTGATTGCAGTTTGAGGTCATGTTGAGACAACAGGCGTTCTTCAAGCCTTTTGAACGCATTCAAAAGTGGTAAAAGGGTACTAAAGAATTTATGAATGACAGGTCTAAAGATGTCAGTGTAAATGATAATATATGTATTTATATTCGATATATATGTGGCTTACCAATTAAATACCATAATAATTTGGATAAAAGACACTAACACCCCTAACTTCTAACCATAATTCCACATAAGTCTATTAGTTTTCAAAATGTATAATCTACTCTAAAAGAATATCTTCTGTTGGACACATAAGTCCAATTGTTGGTCAACTGTTAATATTTCTATTAATTTGATGATGTAGTAATATTTAAAGGACAATTTTAGGCTTCATTAATTTTAAAAATGACTAAACTATAATTTTTAGAAAAAAAAAACTTTACCCTACCTTTCGCTAGCCAGTCACCTCGTAGTTGGATTTGGTCAAAGAATGCTAGATTTGATCAGATCGGTGCTCTCCAGTTTAGATCGTGCTCTTTTGGGGAGCACTACTCTAGTCATGGTGCTCCTTGAGAGCACTGGTCTTGGTGTTTCTAATCGTAATGCTCCTAAGGGAACACTAATCTAGTGCTTTAAGGGAAACACCAATAGTGGTGCTTCCTGGGAGAGCATTAGGAATCTTTTACATGGGCTACTACAGATGCAACGGAGGTTCGTAACATATGAGAGAAGATTTGCAAGGATTAGCTGAAAGATTTATTATGGGATGAGCGCGAATAGGCCAAAAAGGATGCAAATGACCCTGAAGTCGATATACTATTGACAAAGGGTAAGCCACAATCTTGGATCACTGCAGAGATATGGGACTAGTTAGTTGATAACGTATGGTCCATGCCTGAGTGACAAACACGCACACTCAAGGCCCAACAAAACCATTTAACAGAGAAGCATGGCTGCATAGCAAAACATACAGGTGGTTTTTGACCTTTTACACTACATCGGAAGAAATTGATATGTGTTTTTATTGTAAATCTACAAAAATGATTCATATTACTTGTTTTGTATTGTTAATGATTGCGATACCATGCAATAATGTGTTTTTTATTTTTATTGTCTTTTTGTGATTGCAGTCCAAAGCCATGCAGAGACAAGTGACATTCTTTAAACTCTTTGAACACACTCATAAGTAGTAGAAGGATACTAAAGAATTTATTGACAACAGGTCTAAAGCTGTCAGTGTAAATGATAATAGGTGTGCTTATATATGTTGCTTAATAGTTAAATACCATAATAATTCGGATATGGGACTAGTTAGTTGATAACGTATGGTCCATGCCCGAGTGACAAACACGCACACTCAAGGCCCATCAAAACCATTTATCAAAGAAGCATGTCTACATAACAAAACATATAGGTGGTTTTTTACCTTTTACACTACATCGGAAGAAATTGATATGTGTTTTTATTGTAATACTACAAAAATGATTCATTTTACTTGTTTTGTATTGTTAATGATTGCAATACCATGCAATAATGTGTTTTTTATTCTTATTGTCATGTTGTGATTACAGTGCAGAGACAAGTGACATTCTTTAAACTCTTTGAACACATTCATAAGCGGTAGGCGGGTATTGAAGAATTTATTGACAACAGGTCTAAAGTTGTCAATGTAAATACCATTATAATTTGGATAAAATACACTAACACCCTTAACTTTTTAGACATAATTTCATACAAGTCCATTAGTTTTCAAAATGTACAATCTCTCCCAAGGAAAAACTTTTACTGGATACATACGTCCAGCCATTAGTCAACTATTAATATTTTCATTAATTTGATGATGTGACAATATTGAAAGAAAATTTTACACTTCAATGATTTTAAAAATTACCAAACTATAATTTTTCCAAAAAAAAAAAAAACTCTACTCTACCTCCCTTGGTCAGCCACCTCACAGTTAGATCTGGTCAGATAATGGTTAATTCAATCAGATTATGCTTCCCTAAATAGCACCGATTTGATGCTCTTGGGGAAAACCCATCATGGTGCTCCTTGGGAGCATTGGTATTGGTGTTCCCAGTCGCAGTGTTCTTAAAGAGCATTAATCTAGTGGTCTAAAGGGAACACCCATCATTGTGGTCTCTTAAAGAGCACTAGATTGGTGCTTTCTAGATATGGTGTTTTTTTGAAGTGGCCAATCGAAATAAGGGAGCATTGTCGGTCGACTTGAAAGAAAGAAAAAGAGTGAAAAAAGACAAAAAACGTTCTAGACATTTCACATTTAGGCATTAACACTGTCTAAAATTAAGGGTGCAATGTTCATTTTGAAAGCTACTGGAGCCACGTGTAATTATGGCCAAAAGTTGAGGGGATCAGTGTAATTTATGCTAATAAATTTAATTATTTTACTATTTGTAGGAATCATATACTGTAGTTTTATCGTAGAAGTATGGTGATGTGATATCGTTCCAAGTGGAGTTTGATCTTACGGCATGGGAAGAGGCAATTAGAAGCCGAAGACTATTTAGACCCCATATTTGTGGATTTGGCACCGAAGTCCTTGGTTCTACAGTTCTAGCTATAGCAGCGACGTTTGAGTTCGCTTCTGATCTTGAAGTTGTAAGACCTCCTTCGCCTCTTGCACTTGAGCTCGATGGCTATCGATAATTAGTTACTAACATTGATCACTTATTAGTGTCAGTGGGCAATATTAATGACTTGTTGAAAGTGATTATTGAAAGGTTACTGCCTTCGAGCTCCTTCGCGACTTCCTCATCATAGCAATCAGCTCTTCCGCCTCAACCACAATAGCAACAGCAAGATAAGCAACTAACTCCTCAATGATTGAGTGTTATAGACTTCTTTGTACTTCGTACTTTTCATGGATGTTTAAATTGAATTTTTTTCATTTGTATTAATTATGATTTGTATAACATTTTCATATTTTTAATAACGTATATGTTTGCTTTTCAATAATAACATCATATAATAATTAGATTACCAACAAGACAGACAAAAATTGAATTTTTAGAAAAAAAATCGATTTTGCATTTATTACCAATGGAATTCATCCATTATCGATCAAATTCATTAGTTACCGATAGAATTAGTGATGGAATTCATCTATTACCTTTAAAGTTCATAAAAAATACCAAATGAATTACTGATGGATTCAAAGGCATTATCGATAAATATGGCTTTCAAGCTTCAAAATCGAATCCGTCAGTGTTCCGATGGTAATCCATTGATAAAGTAGTCACTAAAATACCAATGGAATTGTTGACGGATTTATTTTATTGCTACTTTTCAACGAGCAATACTGATGAATTTACATTCATCAATATTACTACTAACAAAAATCACTAACGAACGTATCGGCCAACGGATCTAAACCTTTGTTGACAGAATATTTGATCAGTATCCTTATTAACAGAATATTCCATGACAGATTTGTCATTACCGATGATAGTTATGTCGACAAAATGCCAATTAAAGTTTTTGTCTATAATTCCATGTCAGTATATCACATTACCGGCAGAATCAAAAGTATTATTAATGAAATATTCCATCGGTAATTCCTTACTTGTTTGTAGTGTAATTCTTACATATTTAATAATTTTTTTTAAGTAACATTGTTTATTTCAACTTTATGATTTTTTTATGTTCATTCTTATAAATTTACGTCAAGATTTTTAAATAGTTAATTTTCGTTATAAGTGTTTCTATTTTTATTGTTATATATTTTTAACTTGAAATTCGTAAATGGTTAAATTCTTTTGCTCAAAAATAAAAACTTAATAATTAATTTTCACTAAAAGTTTGTGTACTTTAATTAACTTGACTTAGTATCGTAACTCTTATACATTTACGTTAATATTTTAATAATATTTATTTCAATTTAATGTATTTTTACATTTATTCTCATAAATTTACATCAAGATGTTTAAATGTATAACTTTCACTATAAGTATTTTTATCTTTATTATTATGCATTTACATTAACATTTGTCAATGGTTAATTTTTATTAAAAG
>NW_018397263.1:3873715-3873904 GCF_002168275.2 Theobroma umbraticum | reverse complement strand
TTGTTTAACATAACTTATTACAAAAACTTTTACACCTTTATGTTAATATTTTTAAAATTCTTATTTCAGCTTTATATATTTTTGTTCCTTTTTCTCATACATTTATGTTACAATTGAAAAAATATTATTCGGTTTAAAATTAATACTTTTAATATTTTACATAAAAATATTTAAAACGAATTGGACATT
>NW_018397263.1:3873251-3873705 GCF_002168275.2 Theobroma umbraticum | reverse complement strand
ATTTTACAATGATTTTTTTAATATAAGATGTTTTCAGGAAAATCTGCCTATTTCTAATTTGTTGCAAAGCAATTTCTTTTCTTTTAATTTTTTCTACTAAGAATTCAAATTTGAATATACTTACCCACCTCAGACTTTTTTTCTACTAAGGATTTATAACTTGCAATGGTTTTTCCCTCATCAAAGGTTAAAATAAGACCCTCAAAATCTAAGGACTATTATTTAATAACCTTGTAGTAAGGTCAATTTTTTTGACCTTTGGTGTTGGCATAAAGATGGAAAAGAAAACAAAAATCTTGGGGGAATTTATTTCCACATAAACTTTAACCCATAGGCCATAGTTCCATTTTTATAGGCTACTATTATCACACTCAATTAAACAAGAAAAATGGAAAAGGGACTCATTCATCATGGAAGGCTTCATTTCATTTCTACTTCTTTGCATCTTTTTCCT
>NW_018397263.1:3872605-3872711 GCF_002168275.2 Theobroma umbraticum | reverse complement strand
ATGTTACAAGACAAGTTTTTATGAAAGAGGCACAAAATGAGGCGTCATTCATTTCTTTTAGCCAATGACTAGAGAGTCTAACTTGTATTATTTTACAATTAATTGG
>NW_018397263.1:3868792-3872505 GCF_002168275.2 Theobroma umbraticum | reverse complement strand
CATGAAAGGCTTCATATCATTTCTACTTCTTTCCATCCTTCTCCTTGGCAATTTTGGTGAGTTAATCTCCTCTTTCTCCTAATTTTTCGTTGATTATTATGATTTTAACCACTAACAACTATATATATCAATTACAAAAATTTGCTTCAGGAAGCGAACCAATGATCGTGTAGGCAACCAAAACGTGTCATATATTTCTAGAATACATACCAGGGTGAACGGTTGACGAGTGCACTCATATCTGCAGTAATAACTATGGAATCTCTGCCCTAGGCAGATGTGTCGATAATTTTGAATGTCACTATGATCACCCTTGTTAGATATTATTTCTTGTTTCATGAAGAAATAAAGGAATAATCTCCTTATGAATTATAATTTTCTTTCGTCGTTTTATTTTTAGAATTATTATGCCGATAGTCTGTCTTAGGAAAAGTGGAAGCAATGCCCAATCATTTCTCGGCATGCTTAACCTTGGCATTAATACATTAAAATTAAAAATAAAAGAAGATTTAAACTCAATTTTTTGAATATTAAGTTGGTACGTTGAAAGCACATCAACTGATTGTAAATCAACGTATAATGAATAGATGGTTTGTCAATTGATCTATATATATATATATATATATATATATTGATTAGCTTTTAATTTCATTATCATGAATCAAGGATGTCTAGACGATGCCAATTATCATGTTATCTAGTCAAAAGAATTAAAGTTGGAAATGAAGGCCCCACCTCTACCCCAATTCTCTATCATGGGTTCAAGGCTTTAAGCCCAAACCAAGCGATGCATATTTTCATACCTCTGGTCTAAGCTTTAACCCCATTCCAAGTTAAAGACATTTCTTTTGGAAGTAAAATTTAAAAAAAAAATGCAAATATTTTAAAAATATTTTAATATTTTTTTAAAATGATGTTATAGGTCCATTAAATGTTAATATCATTAATCAATAGTTAAAAAAATTAGAATTAATATTAAATAAATATTTTGGAGCATAAATACCTCTTAACTTAAATTTTTTCATTCCTTCGCGACGTCCGCACCGCACCAAGAAATTAACTTATTGTATCTACCTAAAAACCTTCTTGAGATAAATCTTTTGTCATCATACTCTTTATTTCTCAAATAATTTGAAAATTTTTTTTTCATTGAAATAAAAATATTGAAAGTAAATCTTTTATTTAATTATGAATATTTTAAATTTAATGATGTCAGAGTATCAAAGTGATACAAATTACCATATTCACAAATCTCGTTTTATAATTTTATTAAATCTTAAGCTTTTTAAAATATTTTCTAAAATATTCGTTTTAAGTGAAAACGATAGCGCACCAATGAATTAATATGTGATGTACTTTCAAATTAGAAAGGTTAATTAGAGTTTCTTTCCAATAAAGAAGAAAAAGAAAAAGAAAAATGATGGCTTACCAATGGATTGGAAACAGTATTCATTTACCCATTTAATATCATGAATTGATGATCTCCCATAGTCTTTTCTATGCGGACATCAAAGACAAAGTTGATTATCTTATTTATATGGTACAATGTTACATCAGTAGGCCTCATGTCGTGCACTGCTTATGTCTCATATTTTTGGCATAGCACCATTATTTGATTCCTTAAGATTTTTTTCTCTTCCTTCTGCATCTCGTGTCACGTGCAGATTGACCTTAGCTCAATTTCAAACGATTTTATACGTATGTATACATGAAAGAAACAAAGGTGTTCATACTCATTAACGCTTTATTACTTGAAACTCCACAAATTTGAAGACGACTTTGTCATTCAAAAAAAAAATTGAAGACAACTTTTAAATAAATAAAGATTTTGTATAATATCTGAACTTTGAATTTGATCCTTCTACTTTGTTAATTCGGTAGTTTTAGTTTTATGAATTAGAAAGTGCATCAATTATTTTGTGTAGCTAATATATATATATATATATATATTTTGTGTAGCTACTTTTAAATAAAATAGATTTGTTCAAGGAAAACATCAACACTTAAGAATAGTTGCTAGATTGCTAATGTTTCAATCTTCTGTTATCTCTTAAATTTTAGAGAGATTCTATTTCTATAGTTGCTCATATTATAGACAGACTGTACTCATATTCTGTGAGACATTTTCAATAATAATGAATGTGGGACATAATCCTACATTGGAAAAAGAAAAAGAGTAATTTAAATAAAAAGGAGTGTTAGTTTATTATAATTTAACTTTAGTAGGCAATGGATCATAAATGTATTTTTTGGATCTAGTTTGTCTTAAAATTAATTAATTTTAATATTTAAGCAAAGGCACTTAGCAGATAAAAACAGACAATATTTGTTTGAAACAGACACAATTGTGTTTGTTGAAAATTGTCACAATTTCTTATAAATAAAACCTTTTTCCTTTTCAATAAATAAGACACAATTGTGTCTTGAACAAAAAAACACTTAGAACGGTAAAAGAATAATCTCTCCTTCCTTTTCAATATTGTCAAGATTTCCTTTTATATCATTTTACTATAGAAACTCTTATAGAAGTCTAGGTAATTTTGTCATACATCGATAGATGCTTAGTGGATTGATTTCATCAATGCAAAGTGCAATCAATCATTTGACTTCATTATATCTTCGAGGTTTATCACTTACAACTTTTGAACCCACAATCAGTGTGAGTGAATAAAATCTTAAGCATGGTGCTATTGTTATATGCCTTGAAACCATTTTGATATTTTTCAGTTAATTGTTTTAAAATGTTGTTCAAAATAAAGTACCATATGAACTTGTATTTCATAAACCCCCTTCTTATTCTCAATTTAGAGATTTTGATTCTTTGAATTTTGCTTCTACACTCCCTCATAATTGAAAAAAGTTTGATCATAGAGCTAGGAAATGTGTCTTCGTTGGATACCTGATTGGAATTAAAGGCTATAATCTTTATGATTTGGAAACACAAAAATTTTTTATTTTCAAAGCTGTTGTTTTTCATGAGAAAATATTTCCATTCTAAATTTCAAAAACCATACATAATTCATGTGGTTCTACCAAATTATTCCTAGTTTTGAATCTAATAATCCTTCGTTTCATTCACATACATCATTTGTTCACTCCCTTATTGATTCATCAAGCATATAAATTTTTACTGTTACACAAATTCTGATCCTAAAAACTCATTAACTCACCTTGTTTTACCTTTTGAATTTGCTGATATCTCACATACTTTTGATTGCAGCACTTCGGACCTTAATCTTGAATTTGAAAAATTTCCATCTCATTGAAAAATCTCTAGAATTAGGAATCCTCCAAAATATCTAGATGCTTATCATTGCAAACTACCTTCTCATATCAATTGTGTTTCAACTCATCCCATTAAGAAATATGTATCACCCAGTCAACTTTCGTTTTTCATAAAGCATTCATCACTTTATTATCTCACATAGGCCAACCCTCATTCTCCAATGGGTTGGATTCAAAGGGAGGGATCCAAACCTCTAAGCAGAAGGAATCGTCCCAAAAAGAGCAAAGCGAGAGAGTTCAAGACTAACCAATCGGTAGGTGATGGCTTCAATTGCTTCCTGCATATGCTAGTTCTTCAATTTCTCTTGCTTTCTGAGTGAGGTAGTGGTCTTTCTTTCTTCTCAAGTAGTGTAGGTGGTGAAGGGGATTTAGATAAATCAATCCACCAAACTCAAAATTAGTTTGTAAACTTCAGAAGTTGCTCTATG
>NW_018397263.1:3864074-3868782 GCF_002168275.2 Theobroma umbraticum | reverse complement strand
AACTTCTAGACAATGGAAGTCCAATTATGAATCTAAATTTGATTACTACTTGTTCTATAAAGTTACAAAGGATGGAGAATTTATTGTTTTGTTGGTATATGTGAATACCATTGTTATTGTCAACTTTTCTATTCAAACTGCTAATGATGTGAAAGAATATTTAAGATTCAGACCCAAGGATCTTGGAATGCTTAAAATATTTTCATGGAATAGAAGTTGCTAGATTAGATAAAGGAATTCCATCTAGCAAATGTATTGTACATTAGACTTGTTAGATGAGTACGGGTTTTTGGGAGCAAAACCAATATCTATTTCTATTGACTACAATCACAAAGTCCAATTGATGGCGATGCTTATATGCCAAATGCTACCAATTATAGACAATTAATTGGAAAGTTGTTATATTTAACTTTCACCGGACTTGACATAGCCTACGCAATCCAAGTTTTGTCACAATTCATGGACAAACTTGGAAATTCTCAATTGCAAGTAGCATATAAGTTATTGAAATACCTTAAAGGAGCACAGGGCAAGGAATTTTACTATCAGCAAAGTCTTCACTACATATAAAGAATGATACTGACAATGGTTGAGTAAGATGTCAAGACACAAGAAAATCAATTACTGGTTATTATACAGTAGCATAATATCTACAAAAAACTCTGAACTATTCATGAAAAATTCAAATAAACTTTTATTCTTTTATTATGTTTAATCAAGTTCTTATATTTTTATTTTGAGTCAAATAAGTTCTTATAACTAATGATTGACTAACTGTTGTTAGTTAAAATATCATTTTTCATTTTATACCACGTAATATTAACGTGGCAAGTTGACATGTCATAATGGATGATAATGTAGTATGATGACAAGGTCATGTGGCATTTCACCCTCGACGTTAGCATGACATATGCATAAAATGATAAGTGATTTTTAACTAATGACAATTAATCAATTGTTAATCGTAAAAGTCTATTTGACCTAAAATAAAAATATAAGGACTTAATTGAATATAATAAAAAAATAACAAATTATTTAAATTTTTTTAAATAATTTAAGAGTTTTTTTGAGTATTATGCTTAGTTAGTGATTTACTTATTAGTTGAAAGGGAAAGAAACAGTCTGTAGTGACAAGGAGTTCAACAAAATCAAAATATAGAGTTATGTCAACTACATGTTGTAAAGTTATATGGCTATTGTTTTTTATTTATGGATTTTGGTTTGATCATTCCGATGTAATTGATCTTTATTGTAACAATTAGTTTACATCGCATATTTGTAAAAATTTCAACTTTCAAGAATGGACAAAATGAATTGTCATTTTATTAGAGAGAAGGTTATTAATAGGATTATTACTCCAAGATATATTCGTACTAGTTTGCAGTTGGCTGATTTGTTTAGAAAGGCTTTTCAATCAGGACAATTTCATTCTTTGTTAAGCAATATGAATATTCTTAACATTTACGCCAATGCTGAGGAGTATCATGTATTGCGCTATAACATTTATTCCTCCCTCAGCTTGGCTGTTTCTATATTGTGCCAATCTTTGTTTTAAGGACTATTTGATCGTATTTTCTACATTGCAACATTGTTTTCTTCTTTATATTATTTAGGTTTTGCTTATATTTTCTTAATCTCTTAATGGATTTTACTATAAGATATTAAGACTGTATTCGTAAATTGTCGTTCTCTGAATTGCTATGGACACGTGAGCTGATAATGGCTACTTTGACTACTGCCACAATATTGTACTTTTTTCTTCTTTTTAAATAAAATTTTCCTAATAATCCAAAAAAAAAAACCATCCTCATATAATTTTCCTCTTTTAATTTTTTTTCAATAATTTTTTTACATCGTTCCAGTATACTCAAAATAAATTATAACATAATTTTTATTCAAGATATAAAATTATTTTTAAGAAAATTCGACACATTCAAAAATATAAATTAATCAAGTAGTTGACGAATCGACTTTGATCCCTTATTTTGCGGTAAGAAAAGAGGTGCAGCACCTTTGCATTCGTTGTGAGTAAGTAGGGGATGCGTTTTTACAATTTCCAAGGCCAATAGCAAACATGGGTTGAACAAGGACCACGCCATGAATTTATTTTGGGACTTCTAAACTGTAAGCAATCTCCCATAGGGGTAACGCAAGAAAAAATTTGGCTCTTTCTGCTAAGCTCCGTATACAAAAAAATGGGCCCCTCCTTTTTCGAGATGTGAGGGCATTAACTGTTTAACTCTGTTTATTTGGTACAGTTCAAAATGTAAGTTGTTGATGGCAACACACTGGACAGTGGCTACAAAGTGGCGCAAATTTGTCTAGAGGGTGAGAAGAAAACAAAGCTGTAACTTCATGGAAGAAGAAGTCTACCTTTTTTGGTTTCTACTTTTTAGGCATTTAGGGTGGCACTGGCACCGTTTTAATGGCATTTCCTCTCTCTCTCTCTTTCTTTTCCTTTTGAATTTTGTATGAAGTCTTATATTCCTTGGCTTTTAAGGCAAAGACAAACACCAAACCATCCTTTTCTTGGGAGAGCTTGGCATACCATGTGAGAATGATGGTTCTACTACTTTATTCAAAAATTTAATGACTTAGGTTTATTTGTGGTCCAATATATTTTTAATAATTTAGTTTCTCTTGTTTTCTTTTAACAAAAATTTATTATTTTTCCTTTTAAAGCATATTAATGAGTTTTGCTAAAATTTAAAGAAGAAAAAAGAAACTTTTAAAGGGTTCTGTTCCTTTTAGATTAACAAGACTTGAATAGCCAAATAAGAAAAACTTTTAAACTTTTTCCTCACCTTTAATGGGCTTTGAGGGTTTGTTCTTTTCAATGGATCAAAACTAGGCTTATTAGGCTTGGTCCCAAAGTTTACTATATATTAAAAAAAGAATGAATTCAAATCTAATTTTTTGAGTGTAGTTATATATTTTTTAGATATAATACTTAAAAAATATATTTTTATTATTTATAAAAATTTTAAAAAATTATTATTTTGTTATGTTTGATCAAATTATTATACTTTAAATTTGGATCAAATAAATTTTTATGATGAACAGTTCACTAACTATTATTAATCAAAATGTCATTTGTGGTTTTATATCATAAAACGTTGATATAGCATGTTGATATATCACAATGGATTATGATATAATATACTAATATGACATAATAATATAATTATGTAATATTTTCACTCTTTTTACCAATGTCTTGTTAATGTAACATGTGTACAAAAATGAGAAGTAGTATTTTAATTAATAGTAATTAGTTAACTATTAATTATAAGAATATATTATATTTAAAATAAAAATATATAAATTTAATTAAATAAAAATAAAAATTTATTTAAATTTTTTTAAATAATTTGAGAACTTTTTAAAATATTATACATCTTTTAAAATTTTAGACCAAGTACTTAAGTAGTTTGAAATGGCTGACTTACAACTAAGAATAAAAGGAGAAAAAGAAAAGGGAATATGCTGGCACAAATAATGGGAGGGTATCATTGAAAGAGGATCTAAAACGAGGTGATGAGTCAAAAAAAAAAAAAGAATCAAAATATGGTAAAGTCAGAGCATCATTGCACAAAATTCTTCTTAAAATAAATTTCTGCCTGCTTGCTTTGCATTTTTAATATTTAATCTTCCTTCATCCATAGAAGGATAACGTGGGCAGCATAACCTTTTGTAGCAACCGATTTTTTTAAAAAAAAAATTTTCTCTGAGAAAAATAATTGATTTCTGGAAAAAAATCTATTATTTTTTTCCCTTTTTTACCCTTCTCTTTGCTCTTTATTGAACTTTGTGGTTGATTTGTAGAAATCCTTCAGGTTCTGAGTTATCACTTATCAACAATAATCATTTGGTAGTAATTCAATGGTTAAAGTCTTTGTTCTATTGCTTTGGGGTTGGTGGTGTGGTTTAGGTTTATTATTTAGAAAATATCAATAGCAGTAATAAAGGTGTGTTCACAGTACATGGTTGATTTGAAATTTGAAATACAAATGATAAAAAGCATTTTAATTTTATGTGGCTGAAGCAAGAAGCAGCCAGAATAAATGAGCTCTCACTACAATGGATTGGAGTCAGGAGTCCATCCCAAAATCCTGCCAGGCCAACTCTGACATTGTTTTTTAATTTCATCAATCATTGAAGGGTAATTAATTCCCTGCACTTACACCATATCTTCACTCCTGGCCACTTACCATCCCTTTTTTTTACAGTCAAATTTTAAATAAAGACTTTCACAATATAATTATTAATAAAATATATAATTAAAAGAAAAAACTGTGGCATCCATGGAGGGTAAATGCAGCTTTTAATCCTGGAAGCTGGCTGGTATAACTTGGCAACAATATGGTTGGCATGAATTTATGATCAATGGCAAACACCATGTGTTTCAACAGGAATTAAGATGGTCTGATGTTAACTTTTTTTGTTTTTTCTTTGGTAAAAGAAACTTGCTACATGTATATAATCTGTACCATTAATTTTTTTTTCAAGAAATATCATTAAAAACTGAAGAGTTCATTTCTTAGCATCCAATACATTCAAATAAAAACATAAAAGATTACAAATAATTAATACAATATTTAATTTTATTAATTGTGATCAAATAGTAATACATACTCCATAAATATTATTGTTCCAATCAAACTCAGAAAAAAGAAAAACAAATATCAAGGTACATGTGTACGTAAAT
>NW_018397263.1:3863872-3863974 GCF_002168275.2 Theobroma umbraticum | reverse complement strand
GGGAGAATTCATTTAATTTACTCGTTGGCGAAAGTAATAATAATAAATAAAATATTCTCTTGTTAAATCAAGTAGCCAGTGTCCACATCTATCCTGCAACAA
>NW_018397263.1:3863294-3863385 GCF_002168275.2 Theobroma umbraticum | reverse complement strand
ATCCCTAAAATCTGTTTGTTAACTTTCTCATTTCACACATTTTAGTCCCCAAATCATTTCTTCAATGCTTTCGCTCCCTTCTTCTTTCTTA
>NW_018397263.1:3829201-3862963 GCF_002168275.2 Theobroma umbraticum | reverse complement strand
ACGTATGAAAGAAATAAATAATGAAAAATATAGACTAAATTTGTGCTTGGCTTACGTAGTTTTAATTTATTAACTATCTTTGTTTAGCTTAAATCTAGCATGTGGTTTAGTAGTTAGTTATAATTATACATGAAAAGTGCAAAAAACAGCGTTAGCATTCGTGATTTTAATTATTCTAACCAATTTAATTATGATCATAGTGAAAATTTGAACTAAAGCAGCATAAGATTCTTGAGGTTATGATAGAAGAGCTACTTTTTTTTTAAGATTTGCGGAATTTATGCAAATGTGCTATTGGGTACTTTTTCTGATTCGTGATGATATGGGTGATTGTCTATCAGCTTTTTCATTTTTCACAAATTTGTTGGGAATATTTTTCTGATGTGACTTGCTTGCGCTTTAATATATTCATTGTAATATATATATATATATATGTATATTCATATTTGGTTTATCTTTTAGTCTTTTACTTCTGGTTTTAATGGTTCTCTAATTTGGTGTTGTGTTTAGGTTATTGGAATATATGAGCTTTAAAATTGTTGTGAAGAAAGAGACTCAAATTACTATGCATTCAGATCTTTGAAGTTGGTTGATACAGTGACATGAGTTAATATAAATTTGGAGGGTGATGTCATTCCTTGTTTTTTTGGGATACAGCCAAGAAAGTTTAGTACTCTGTAACAGTTAGAATGGGTTCATATTCTGGTACTTGTGAAATCGTTGAAGCAGGCGAGGAGTTGAAACCAGTACAACGTTCTAGAGGGGCATACCGACCACATTCAGGATTGGGTGTGGGCGACAAAGATCGGAAGCCTCCTGTGCTGAAACTGGGATTCAAGGATTCTCTAGAAAATGATATTAATCAGCTTTTTGAGTCTATTAATCTTAAAGGTCCCAAGGGTTTGAGCGTTTCGTACCAAGGAGGTGCAAGCTCAAGCTCTTCAAAGAAAAATGCATTGAAGAAGCCAATTACAGTGGGGATGCCCCACTCCCCAAGAATTGGTGGTTCAGAGCCATTGTCACTGAAGCAGGCGTTAAGGGATCTTTGCATTTCCAAGGCATCAGAGATGGCTGCTATGAAACGGTTATCAATGTCAGTTAGTTCTCCTGGGATCTCTGAAGCTGGAAGGATAAAAAGTTTGTTCAATTCAGTTGTAGTTGAATCTGCCAGTGGATCTGGCTTTTCCAGAGATGAAGATAAGGGGAGCATGGTCGAAATATCTTTGGTGCCAGAAGAAAGCAAATCAACTTCTTCTAGGATGATGGCTGTGCCACATCAAGCTCCTAAGATAAAGTCATTGAGCCAAAGTGTTAATTCTTCACCTCGTTTTGCTCGTGCAACGACACAAATTAGCACTGGAACTTCTACATCAACCCAAATTGATGTTTCCACATCAAGAAAAGTCGGAAGTCAAGCACCAAAGGCAGAGCTGCATCAGAAAGAGAAGCATGCTTCTGCATCTTCTCCATCTTGTTCTTACGCTGATGATAATATGTTAGAACCTGACAATACCTTGCCTGCTTCAAGCAAGTTTCCAAAAAGAGCATCAACTCCAAAGTTAGGACGAAAGGGCCGGTTGCATGCTGCTCCTTCTTCTAGCTCAATTAATGGCAACAGAGTAAGCAGGATGACAAGAAATGCGCCACGGGTGGCCAAAACAGTTGTCAGGAACAAGAGTTCTCTTAAGAAGAAAATAAAGCAGGATTTCCCTTCTGCCACTTGTGCTTCTAATACTTTCAATCAAGTTAATAGCAGCTTGGAATCAACCACAAGTCAATCAGTTTGTCAGAGATGCCAGTGCTCTCTGAAGAGTGCAAGTAATGAATCTAATCAAGATTCTGTGAAGCCACAGTCAGCCGGTACTAGTGCTGAAGTGAGGTCAAGTCATGTGAATTCTGATGTGCGCAAACCAACCTTGGTTGAGAACAACGCTAACAGAGGCCGAGCTGTCATTCCAAGGGCTAAAAAGAGCCCAAAATCAAGAGAAAAAGGAGAGTTTTCCCAAAGTTCAAGTAGCCTTGGCGATAGCAGTAGCACAAGCATCAGTGATGACAGCAATTTAAGTGGGTCTAGCTGTGGCAACAGACCTCACATGTCAAAGGATGTGAGGTGGGAAGCCATCCGCCACATCAGGATGCAGGATGGGGTCTTGGGGTTGAGACATTTCAATCTTTTGAAGAAGCTTGGTTGTGGAGATATTGGGACAGTATATCTTGCTGAGCTTATTGGTACAAACTGCTTGTTTGCTATAAAGGTCATGGACAATGAATTTTTGGCAAGAAGGAAGAAAATGCCAAGGGCTCAAACAGAAAGAGAAATATTAAGGATGCTTGATCATCCTTTTCTACCTACTTTATATACGCAATTCACATCAGATAACCTATCATGTTTAGTTATGGAGTACTGTCCTGGTGGGGATCTGCATGTCCTCCGGCAAAGGCAGTCTGGAAGATGTTTTCCTGAGCCAGCAGCTAGGTAAGATGCTTGGATGGTGAAAAGTCAATTTAAATTAGGATTGCCTTCTAGTAATCTTTTGAAACATTTTCACAATTGAGCACCAAAAATAACAAAAGAAAGAAGGAATAACATAAGATATTTTGAATTTAAGTT
The DNA here is from genome assembly GCF_002168275.2 of Theobroma umbraticum. Classification (NCBI taxonomy): domain Eukaryota; kingdom Viridiplantae; phylum Streptophyta; class Magnoliopsida; order Malvales; family Malvaceae; genus Theobroma; species Theobroma umbraticum. The sequence goes on along the minus strand of NW_018397263.1, from coordinate 3,860,352 downwards.
CATAACACATAACTAGACAGGATTTGTCTTGTTAACATGCAGAACTTTTGATCTTGCATGTTACGGGTCATTTATTCAGTTTGAACATCTAAAGCATGATGAGTTTTGCATTACTTTGTTAGCATATCTGGTTTAGGTTATGAATTGGTTCAGGTATGGTAATCATAGGTGGTTTCACCCAATTCACCTTGGCGCACCCCTTAAATCCAAGTAAAAGAGTGCTTGTCTTTAAGATAGGGTCATCCTATCTTTCTGATAAGTTTGCTGCTCAATATGTGGCGTGCTGACCTACTTGACCCATTTTTTATCCCAATGTTTTCAAGGGCTTTGCAACTTGTAGATTGTCTCAACATGAGTAGCTTAACATCAAATTTGAGTTATTTATGCAAATTGGAAACTGAGCTATTTTTACATGTTTCTTTGTTGTGGTGACTGGTGTAGTATGACATAAGAAAAAGTGGGTTGGATGAGGGTCTTCCCATGCTTTAGTTCATCATAATCATTCAATCTAGCATCAGTACGTATATGAAATGGTTATATATACTATTTGTATGCAGGTTTTATGTAGCTGAGGTCCTTCTTGCTCTGGAATACTTGCACATGCTTGGAGTTGTCTACCGTGATCTGAAGCCAGAAAACATTCTGGTACGAGAAGATGGCCACATAATGCTCACAGATTTTGACCTTTCACTAAGATGCACAGTTAGTCCAACTCTCCTTAAATCTTCATCGAATTTGGATCCTGCAAGGATATCTGGTCCTTGCACATCATCTAGCTGTGTACAACCATTCTGCATTGAACCATCCTGTGAAGTCCCATGCTTCAGTCCTAGGTTCTTTCCTGCTGCTGCAAAAACAAAGAGGCAAGCAAAAGCAGACCTTACTGCTCAAATCAGATCACTGCCACAGCTTGTGGCTGAGCCTACTGATGCAAGATCCAATTCCTTTGTTGGGACCCATGAGTACTTGGCTCCTGAGATCATTAAAGGAGAGGGTCATGGAGCCGCTGTTGATTGGTGGACCTTTGGTATCTTTCTTTACGAGCTTCTCTATGGTAGGACACCCTTTAAAGGTGCAGGGAATGAAGAAACGTTGGCTAATGTTGTGCTACAGAGCCTTAAGTTCCCAGACAGTACTCTAGTTAGTTTCCAGGCAAGGGATCTTATCAGAGGGCTGTTGGTAAAGGAGCCAGAGAATAGGTTGGGAACAGAAAAAGGGGCTGCCGAGATCAAGCAACATCCCTTCTTTGAAGGCTTGAATTGGGCTTTGATACGGTGTGCTGTTCCACCTGAACTACCTGAGTTGTATGAATTTGGAGTTCCAAGCGTGATGTCTCCAGAAGCACAGAGCAATTATTTGGAATGCAAAGCTACAGGAGAGCACCTTGAATTTGAGTTATTTTGATGAGAAAGTGTACTCGAAGAGAAGAGAAGAGAAGGTTTCCATAAGATATACCACCCTGGAGCCCTCTAATCAAAGGTTCTACTTCCCTTGTTGTAATTAAATATCTAGCTCATAATGTAAATTCGATTGAGAATATTTGGTAAAGCTGTCACCAGATTTTGTCGTATCAGACGCCAACCCCAACCTCTTTTCTTTCACAACTAGTTACTATAGGTTGTACATGTTCTCTGCAGAAATTGAAGGTCACTCCTCTCTCTGTCTGTCCACTGTCCACCCATCCATTTAGCATTTTCTTGTTTTTTATTCTTTTACCAATAGCACTGAATTCCAACTGGTGTTGGAGGAAGCTGTTAAAATTAAGGTCCTGCAGCTCTCCTCGTATACTCAGCCTGAGAATGGTATGGAAAGTTGGAGCACTCCTGGTGCAAGTTATAGCGCTGCGATTACTTGGGGAGAGATGAGGCACAAGCAGGTAAAGGTCGTGGATTGGTATAAGTTTCTTATTCCCAGGCACGCTTTAGTTGCGCCTGGATGGCATGGACAGGTTACCTACTAAGAGCAGATTGACTTCTTGGGAAGTAGCCCAACTGGCATTTTTCTGATCACGAGATTGAAGCCAAGGACCATTTGTTCTTCTCTTGCTCCTTTTTCCAACAAATTTGGTCTAAAATTTTTACGGATAATTGGTACGAGGAGCAAGCTTGAGGGAAAAGCTCAACTGTCTATTATGGACGGCCCTCGAGTTCAGATTCAACGATTCAACCATTTCCGCTTCCATTCCTGAAGCTATACTCTTACTCTGCCATGTTTGCTTAGGTCCCTCTCTTTTGTTGTTTGATTGTTGATGTTGTTCTCACATTTTATATTATAAATTCAAGAGATATTTTAACTTATTTAATTATGTAAAATTATTATTGTGGGGGCTCTTTTTTTTATAAAAAAAATTTATTTTAATTCGAATTTATTTTGATTCAAATATCTTTCATGAAGAGTCACATATCAATAAAGAGTTGGATAAATTTTAACGTTATTTTTTACGAGTTTATATTTTTCATTAAGAAAAACTCTATTAAGCGGAAGAAATTTTTTTTTTATAAATATAAAATATATTTTATTTTTGATTGATATGAAATTCATACATGACAGGTTATTTATTTTTTGTGATAAAATAAAATATTAAAATTTATTTAAAAAATATGAATGTTGTTAAAATAATTTATTTTTATATAATAACAACTTTCTAGAAGGTGAAAAGTATATAACAAATTGGCAAATGATTGATCGAGTAGGAGTGGGCGTGGTATTTCGACAAAAATAAAAACCGGATGCTCTTGGGCCTTTAGCCTTTGGGATTCGGAAAGAGGGAAAGGAAAATTACGAAACGCTGCGTTTTCTCGTGACTAACGAAACTTCTCCATTTTCTTTCATCTTCGTAAATTCATGGAGCTTTAAGCTGCTAGCCTACTAGCATTCACTTTTCTCATTTCTCATGGCGTCAGCGTCAGGCTCCGACGACGATGAGTTCGTTATTCTCGTATGCACCGATCCTACTAATGAGATCGAAGCTGATATCTCCAATGAAGAAATCGTTATTTCCACTACTGATATCTTCCGCTGGGATTTCCCTTCAACTCTCTCTTTCCGAACATTCAAAATCCGAGCTCATCGCAATAGGCAATTTCATTTTTTTTTCATTCATTTCTCACTCTTTTGAAAAAAAGGACCAAATTTATATTGACCGTTAATGTTGAGTTTCCAATTTTGTAGGCTTATTGAAGAATCTTCGTACTTCCGCGGCCTCCTCGGTGGAAGCTTCAGGTTTGTTAATTTTGTTAAGGAGATTTTGATTATTATACTATTAAATAATATAATTCGCGGTTAATCCTCTGAAATATAATTAGTATGTTTTTTTTGGCTGTAAAGTTTTTGACTGAATAGGGGAATTATTGCTTAGTGGCCTTATTTTGAATTTGAATTGTTTGTTCACAACTTGTGCAGTGAGTCATGCTTGGACTGTATTTCAATCCAGTGGCATTTGGAAACGTTTTTGAATGTTGTTAAATGTATGTTTCGCTGTCCATTAGACATCACTTCTAGGAATTTCATCCCGCTTTTCCAGGTAAAAACTTGGTTACTTCAAACATTTCTGCTATTATTTCTCTTGATGTACATTGTACTGTTAGCATAATTATGTGGAATCGGAAACTTGTAATTTTCTTCTTATCTATGTCTTATTTTCTAAAATTATGAATTGTAACTCGCTAGGTACTGAATTTAGTATGTAAAGTGTTCTATTGCATCGCAATGCATCAAATTCAAAATAAGAATTTCTATTTATGGTGTGCTCCAACCTTGAAATTTCTAAGGGGGTTTCCTGAAAATGTAGATGTAGCCCCAATGAAATGTGAGAAATGGGATGATATTTCATTTAACATGTAAATTATACCCCTAACTTTGAAATATGAACTCACCATTAGTTTAGCTCTTTCTAAAATTAAGTTAGATGTCTCATGTCTTTAAACTTCCAAACTACCTTCCAGGCTGCACTTTACTTCGGAGTGGAGATACTTCTCTTGCAGTTGAAATCTTGGTTTTCTGAGGCATCTGTGCCCAAGGATCCCGGGCTGTTTCAAATACAATTGGATGATCTGATTGATATATGGAATTTTGGTTTAGAGCATGGTAAGGAGTTACTGTATATTGAGAGATTATTAGAATTGAGTGAAGATGCATATTATATTACCGATGGTATTACATTTGATGTCAATAGGGTGGCATCCACTCTAATAGATATATTTGAATATGTTGCAGCTAATGGTTTTGTTCAAGAATTATGTGCAAGCTACTTTGCAAGAAATTTTGTACGTGCTAAACTTCCATTCAGTTTTTGAGCAGTCACCACATTAAGTCAGCTTGTGACCTTGTTACAAGTTTCTGATTGATCAAATCTTCCATTAAGGAGTCAATGTTATTTGAAAATTTCATATGTATTTATGTTGCTTGTGAGTGGAACAACATCAATAGTTGTGACAGTTTGGGTTGGGGTGAAGTAGCCAGTCCTCTAGTTACTAGACTAGGCTTAGTCATTTCAACTGTATCCTTGAGGATTTAAATTAGTTAGAAAAGGAAAAAAAATAAAGAATTTCACTCATTCAGTCCTGTCCTTAACTTCTTATCCCTGCACTTGTCTAGAAAAGGGAATGCTGCCTTAGCCTCTTAAGCTACCGTGAGGATGGCCAGGGCATGGCAGTGACAAAGAGAGAGAGAGACACAGATGTTTTAAAGATGTTATTAGAGATGGAGTTATAGGACATTTCTATTATTGATTCTTCATTTGTATTATCATCTCTCTTGTAGGATTACTTTTTGAACTCAACTTGTATTCCTTCTTTGGGTTTGTAACCTAGGTTCTGGTGCATATTGCAAGGTCCAAAGCGACCATTTTATCATGAAAAAAATCCTTAGCTTGGCTATGCATTTAAGTTTTGTGATCCATTTGTTTCAAAGCTTAATAGAACCTGATGAATTGTGGTTCATTTCCTCCAGATGTGGGCCATGTCTAGTAAATTTTTTGAAGATGTGCCCTATGATTTATTGTTACTTTGCATAAAGCATCCTCATTTGACAGTAGACAGGTTAGTAAATTACCTTTAAATTATTCTGGTTTTCATTCTTTCTGAGTATTTTCTGAAGTTTGATGTTTTTGTGAACTTCTACAGTGAGAAGCACCTTTCTGATGCACTATTAATTTGGCTTGATTCTAGTACAGAACGGTTGCAAAGATCAAATAAAACAGAATGTGGATTCTGTGACATTTTAAAACAGGTAGAGATTTACTTTTTTCCATTTCCGTGATGTCATCAAATTTTGAGTTTCGTACATCCTAGTGTTGTAGAATTGATGGATATGAGGCTTTGCCACTGAAGATGCAAAAGTTTTAATGATGTAGAGTTATTTTAAGATGAATCAAGACTATGTCTTGTTGTTTGAGTAAAATTTTCTATTGTTTTATTTGATTATGATATCTTCTGAAATTATACATTACTGATGTTGAGCAGATCCGAATTAGCCTTTTACCATTATGGTTTGCTACAGGTATATGCTCAGTTATCTTGTTTTATTTATTGATTGGCACGATTTTCTTTTGAGTTTTTTTCCCTTCATATCTAATAATGATGTTACTCAAATTAATTCATATTGCAGGGAAAAGAAGTTCCAGCAGTTTTTCTGAGCTTGCGAATGAGAGTGTTGACTCAATTTTTAGACTAATGCAAGTTACATCCATAGGACCAATAAATGTTTTAAGAAATGGTGACTTGAGTCATCTCAGGATTCGATTGACAGAATATTCCAAGGTCTTTCCTTCTCTATCTTTATAGACGCCTTGATGCCATCTATTGAATTGGGATTTCCTAGAGGATTAAGCCAATAATGTTTTCAGATTTCAATTTTGAGAGATTTTGATAGAACTTACATCTTTCAGGGCTTTTACTTTTATCGGTACCAATTACACATGAATTTGCATAAGTTTTTCTGCAGGCTCTACTTCTTGAAGCAGTGGTTTTAAATTCTGCATACCATGCTTTGGGTTCAGAAATAATTGTTGTTGAGAGTATATGCATTTTTGTGGGATATTTAAACTGCTATTCTCTTGGAAGCACATAGCTTCTTATACACCCTTTGTTGCTTAAAATTTAAAAAAGAAAAGGGGGGAAAAGGAAACAAAATTCTTGCATTGGATTCTTTGATAAGCATCATTGAAATATTTATCAAAGTGAATGCAAAATATGTTAGCTTTTGGAGTTTCCAGCATTTGGAAATGGAATTATTTAGGTCTCAAATGCATTATGCATGATAGGGATCTCAAGTACTCTTAGGTCATGTCAGTAACTGGGTATGGTTAGTCATTGTTGCTTACCTTTATCGATGTCCAAACCTGCTTGTTACATGGCTCCTTTATTTTCAAAGATTGTTCATTTTTCTTTTCTCCTTGCAGAGAGTGGATCTTTCTGGTTGTCTGCAGATAACAACAATGATTCTGCTCCTGTCTCTTCTTCCTAATACCCATAGTGTGGGTTTGGCATTGAGAAAAAGTATCGAAGAGTCTATAAGTAACCTTGAACAGGCTGATGGAAGTAAATATCAAATCCCTCAGGGATTGCTGCCAACTTTGTCTTTTGAAGCAGTACAAGAGGTGGATATATCAGGTTGTCTGAAGCTACATCTTGAAGCTGCAATTGAGTGCTTTTCCAAGTCATTTCCATCTTTAAGAAAGGTGAAAGCTGCTTATCTTTTGAACTTCAAGACATCCACTTTGTATAGGTTGGTTCAGAAGTGTTCTCTGGTCTCTGAAGTAGATATAACTGTTGACATGAATCCACTTATTTCATCACAAGTGTCAGTTATATCCTCAAGTTCAGCTGTAATTTCATTGGCACAAAACAGGCCATATAATGTTGGTGACAACACTTCTGTAACATCTCTTTATTATTTGGGACATTCACTATCAAATATCACAAAGCTGACATTGGAGGGTAGAAGCGATGCCTGTGGTGAGATATTTTCTGCTTCTTTGATGATAATAGTTTTTCCCAACTAAGTAAAAGAATGTTATCATTACTCTGCCAAAGAAAAGTTTGTCAATTCTGAAGGTTACTCTTAGCCTTAGCAAGTTTCATCAGGATTCAATTATCAATTTTATAATTTCCTTGATGAGAAGGGAGTTAATAATTACATGACGTCAATTATGGAGACCAGTGGGATAATATACATTGTTGTCAGAATATATTGGAAGTGTCTTTGTTATTGATATTTTCTTTTACCATGAAATAGTGACCAGTGAATATTTTGCACTGCCATAAATGGATTTGGGAACTTCTATCAATTTGTGATTCTGCTCTTTCTCTTTTCCCTATTCATATAGTGTGTTCTGTTTTGCCTCCTTTACAACTCTTCTAATGTTTTCACAAATGTTTGTTCCAGATTCGGATATCCAGTATATCTCAAAATTCTGTGTCTCCTTATGTTACTTGAATCTTAAAGGGTGTATCTCGTTGACAGATGTCTGTATAGCAAATCTTATCCGCAGATGTACAAAGCTACACTCAATTGTAGTTTGTCATACGTCTTTTGGAATGAATTCAATTCTAGCTCTTTGCACTGCTAGTTCTATTTTGAGTAATTCTCCGACTGCACAGTTTGGAAAGAAGCATTTGGATTCGTTGGCAGCTAATCTTCAATTACTGCACATGGGTGGCTGCAAGTGTAAGGATCATTTCCTTTTCAATGAGTTATGTATTGAACTGCAGTATCATCTCTCTTTTACCCACTAGTTATTGATCCTGAGTCATTTGCCTGTGTTATCTTCATTTCCCCCACTCTTCCTTTTGCTGTTTTGGGCTTCACTTGTTTCACATCAACTGCTGTCATCTCCTCTCACAGCCTCAATTGACATTTTGAACCCTCACATTTACTGATAACTTTGACATGAAGAACATCACTTGATGAAGGGTGCCATTGATTATGATTTAATGGAAGATATGATGGTAGGGATGCAACATACTTAAATAATTTGTGTAACTAATATCTAATATAGCCCTGTGTTGGCGACTTAAGTTAGCAAATTACACTCTTCTTTGTCTTTGACTAAATTGGAGGCTTTAACATGAGCTTTATATTCTGTCAACCTCGCACACCTTATAGGGCCATTTACATCAAAGAAAATTCACTTGAGGAAAGTTATGATCAGCTAGGATCTAGCTTTAGATGTTGCAGTGAAGTTAACGTGTTTTGTTAGAGGGGTTATGATTGTCTAGCTGAGTTGATTCCTTTCTTTTGTCTTTTTTATTGAAATCTGTTCAGCTATTTTGATGCTGACAAATATATGACTAGTCTGTTCTCCACAGGTGCTGATGAAGCATCTTTACAAGAGCTTTTGTCTCAAACACAAATGCTGAAGAGCCTTTGCTTGGGGGACACAAACCTTGTCGATGATGCTCTTTGTAACTTCTCAGGTTCTTTCCTAGAGATGCTTGACGTTTCTAATACGATGGTTAGTTAACGAACTTACCGAGCCTTGTTTTTTTTCCCTATTATTATGTGGCTGATTTGCATTTTAAAATGGAAGAAGTATAGAATAAATAACAATAACAAATTTGGTTTTTTGACACACTTTTTCTTGTCCTGAAAGTTGATTCTTTACCTATAGACACACTCTCAATATGCTTAATGGTATTTTATTTAGGCTATCTAAGGCTTTTTATGTCAACTTACTTAAACATCATGTAGATATGGTACTGGGCTATTAAGTACCAAGCATTGGGATCTGATGCAAATAAGTCTATAGGAATAAAATGTAATGTTGTTGGATTTTCTGCTGAGATAGTTGCTATAAAATGAAATTGCTGTTGTCTTACCAAAGGAAATTGTGCTTTCAAAATTTCAGATTTCTGCTGCTGCTTTAAATCTTGTCGTCCGCACAAATCCTGGCCTAAAGTGTTTGAATGCAAGAGGCTGTAAAAATTTGTTTCACCCAGAAAATACAACAAAAGTGGGAAAGTTTTCTTCCTCATATACATGTGAAGAACTCTTTATTGAGCTTGGCAAGACATGCAGATTGGAAGAAATTGCGCTAGGATGGGGGTTTTCTTACTTGTCTCTTCAAGGTCTAAAACCTGCAATTTTGTCATTGAGGGCACTGACTGTGGGTTTGGGTGGATCATTACCTGAAGATGCACTGAGATTACTACCCACCACGTGTCCTACGCTGGAGTCATTAGTTCTTTATTTTCAGGTAACTATTAACAAATTTTGACATATTACTAGGTGACACATTATATCCCTATTGGGTTTTGTGTGGATTAGTTCCGGGCTTTCAGTTTCAGTTTGATTAAAATCCACCCATGCTTCCTTCTTGTTATTAGCCGCTTTGAAAATTTAACCGTTCAATACTTTTTCTCAGTCTGTAGAATTAATTGAAAGAGTATGTTACCTAGAGATATCTCCTCTTTGAGGTTTGTTATATCACCTTTGCTTGCATGTATTTTTTCCTTTCTATGGGAAAGGAAAGCAACAATTTTCTTAAGATCCTGGGAAATATGTTGACTGGAATAGTCTTATTATGTTTAAGATGTCTTCTAAACGGTGGACTTTCTTTGCACATCAGATCACATTTTTCCCCTTGTCTTTGCATGAAGAAATTAACTTCTGATTTCTTAAATTTGTGATCTATTAAGTACAGAGAGTCAAAGATATATTTAATTTTGTGAAACCGGTTGAGGCCAGCTGTGTGCTGCCAATCAAATATTTAGCTGTTCTTGACTTGAGTGTACTCCATGAGCATCTATTTTAGGCATGTCATATTGTTGAAACCCTCTCATATAGATATATATTTTTTAATCATTGGAGTTCTTTGTAGGTAATATCTGATTGCATCATAATCAACATAATGAAATCCTTGAGGCAATTGCAAACATTGGCTCTGTGCTACTGCTTTGGTGATATATCCATATCAAGCTTCAAATTGTCTATGCCAAATCTGAGGAAATTGAGACTTGAAAGGGTAACTCCTTGGCTGACTAATAATGATTTGGTTCTTCTGACTCAGAACTTTGTAAACTTGGTTGAGCTTGTATTGTTAGGATGCAAACTTCTTAATTCAGGTAAAGAGTTATTATTTTTATAGTACAAAATTAACTTGCTACTATTCTTTACATGTAATGTGTAGACATTTTCTTTCTCTTTTCTTATTTCATGAGCTAGATTTTCAATATCCAGAAAATAACAAGTTGTTGATGTGATTTCTGTTAATGGTTTCCCTTTTGCTGTTGCATCATACATGGTTCTCCATACTGTGTTTGTATGTGATTCAGAACTTCTTGTTAATTTTAACAAATATAAATACCTTTCGGATGTAGTAATGAAGGCAGTCACCAATGTTATCCATGTTATTTTTTGTTTCTTCAGATGCTCAATACATCATCTCAAGCGGATGGCCAGGCTTGATATCTATTCATCTTGAGGTTTGTTATGATCTGTACTCTAGAATTTGGACAATATTTCTAGGTTCTTCTGTTTTCTTCTAGAGGACTTCGTGGTGCTATATCGATATGTCAATTTTGACAAGCTCTAGTGTAAGTACATAGATATAGAAATAGATTTAATAGATGGAACTTGAGCTGGGGCTTCTTTTGCAGGCTGAATGCTCGACGCGGCTGCCACATAATTTTACATTTTTATGATAGTCTGCTGGTGCTTGATCATAAAAGACCAATGGCCATTTTCCAAATGTTCAACCCAGCTTAGTCAAGCCTGAAGATTGTTTATTTGATGAAAATTTTGATAGTATAGGAAGTTATAAAAATGAAATTATCGAGTTAACGAACTGTTGAGTTGAAATAATATATCGTGCGTATGTGTGGATAACAGCAATGCTGCAGGAATTACTGGGAAGTGTGGTCAAAATTTTTTCTATAATTCTGAGAGCTCTTTTTGCTGTAGTTATCATTAAGCAATAACAAAAGGTCATTTTAATGTGGCCTTGAGTTGACATGAATGCTGTTATGGCATCTGGTGTTAAATTCTTCAAGCCAGTATGATTATTTTGTCAAGAGACAAATTCATGGCTTCCTTTTTCATTTTAAAGATAGACAATGATATTCTTGTGCCAGTTATAAGCTCTTTTCTGGATGCCAATTGATGGCTTCCTTTTGTTCTCTTTCTCTCTTTCCTTAGAAATGAATTATCTAGTTAAATGCATAATCTTTCTGCAAGATGTAGTATATGTCATGACTTGATCTTTTTGTCATATAGGACTGTGGAGAAGTGACCAGAAGTGGTGTTTGTTCTCTTTTCAACTGCACTGCACTTGAAGATCTCTTGCTGCGGCATAAATGTAAGTATTTATCACTGCTCATTCTGTTATAGTTTGCTGGCACATTTATCAAAGTCAGATATGGGCCTTTTTAACTACACCGCGTATACCTACTTGAACCTTAATGCAGACATTTTATTATCCAGATCTTAAGTGGAAGATTGGATTATATGGCTTTAATGGTATTATTTCAGAATTTAAAAGGCCATTGTTAGTCCATGTAGGATAGGGTGAAGATCCTCAATCTGGTTGCAATTCAATATGGATCCCTGAAGTAGTTAGCTGTTAGTCAGCATCAGCTTTTTCTGACGTTCTGTAGTGGACAGACATGATAGTTGCACAGATCTATAATGTTGTTGGATGGTTTTTAACCAGTCTCATATGCCTTTGGTATACCATGATTTCTGTTAGAGATGTGTATTCTAATTGCTTGTGTCATAGCAGTAGGTGGTTGTTGTTAAGATGGGAATTGGAAGGCACATCTTGCTAATTGAATTGTTATGGAATTTAACATCATTGGATTCTTTGGCGCCAACAGCTGACCACATTGCCTTTTTTAATTCAGGGCCCTGGGATACAAAGAAACTTCATTCTTGATGCTACTTCGAAGGTAATCTCATTAACAAAATAAACATGCTGATATATGTTTTCCTTTATTCAACTGTTTATGAAATCGACTTATAGTACTTAATAATATAGATTGATGTGCCTTGCATGTAAACTACAGATGCCAATGCTTCGGCAAGTATCACTAGACTTGTGTGATGCAAGTGAAGGTGATTTTGATGTTCCAGATGTAAGTTGAAAAGCTCACTTTTTCCTCATTTATTACTTTGCAACTACTATAAAATACTTATTAACAAGATGCGGAATAAGTTTAGACATTGTAAATTATACAATAAACTTAACCCATGGTGTCGATTTCTGTATTATTTTCTTTATTAAGTACCATGACGGCTTCTTGAATTACTATGAGTCTTCTCAACTTCTTTAAGTAATAGTTACAGGAAGATATTGGAACTAGATAGATGATCATGTTTCTTTAGTTTGTTTAATTCCACAAATTAGTTCATTCGGTGTTATCAAGCAACAAACTGAAGTTTGTATTCTGACGTTGTTGAAACCATCTCAGGATGCACACAGGTATTGTTTAAGAAGTGTGAAGATAGCGAGATGCAAGTCTCAAAGATGCAACGTAGGCTCCTACTTTGCAGAGGCTCATAGAAAGCCAGTGCATAGGGAGACATTAGTTCTGGTATGGAACAGCCGAAATGTTGTTAGAACAGTCGTGAAGGAAAGACTTTAGCCTTTGGCTTTGGCTTCTTGCTGTCAGAATTGTATAAAATTTGCTTTTATTCTGGTTGACATTATTGATTCTGTGGAGTTGTGTCTGTAATTATTTCATGTGCTCTGGAAACATTAGCCTGGCTGGGAAGGAGAATGTTTGAGCTAATTTAAACCTATGCTTATGAAAAACATTTTGCTTCCTAATAATTCTCTGCTTCTCCTGTTTTTTGTCAAAATTTAAACAATAACTTTTAACTATTAAAAGGAAAAACAATGCCCAGGGCGAGAACAAACCGTCTAAAGTATCTGGAGGGATGGAAATTAATAGAACCAAGTACAAGCCAAGATGAGAGAAGATTGGTATCACTATTTCCAAGGCAGTCGTTGCTAAGGAGTTGAACTTGAAACTTTTGAGGGTCATTGATTCAAGTCTGAAAAATGGTTGGGTTAGCAATGGTTGTTGTCCCGGAGATAACTATATTGCCATCTTGAATAGGTAAACTAATGATGGAAATGTTGTGTTTTTCTTGAACAGCGGAGAATGATCCTCATGATGGTAAGAGGAGATGCGAAACATCATGGCCTACTTTCAAGATAGCTCATCAAAAGAGGCGCTATGCCTGGGCCTATATTTTGTTATCTTTACCATCGGAGGAAAGAAATACCTAAGGAATTGTATGTATGACTTGTGTTTGGACCAAGGCTATGCTAACCACAATTTTATTCCAAGTGGAAGAAGGTCCTTCTTTCAACTTTTTCCTTGTGAACTTTTCTCTCATCTAGTTTCTTTTCTTGCATGAAACTTGCATAGTCAACATGCATTTTGTTTTGGGATTCATTCTGATACTGGTGAAATCAAAGAGTTAGGGAAACTATTACCATTTTCTTCATTAAGCTATATCTATGTGGAAAGTAAGGGATGTTCGATTGGAATTTGTTTCCCTACTCATTAACATGGTACAAGAAAAATATTGTACTATATTTTCTTCTCTCTCTCTAGTTTTATAGAAATTCCAATACCAAGTCATATAGTCGATTCTTACATCTTTCGTCACAGGCCTGGTTAGGAACGACTTTGTTGCTTAAGATGCATGCATGGCAAAGTTCGGTACCACTTGTGTGCTTGCCGAGTGCCAAAGCACCTGAGGGAAGAGAAGGTGATTGACTAAAGGCTGTGGAACTGGAGATTAACATATCTTCTGTCACAAATACGTCCTCAGAAGAAAAATCAAAAGAGCCTGTCAAAAACAAGAATTTCCTTGCCGTTGGACTTCATTCTGAATTTTGCATAAAGGATATGGGCCTGAGCCCCAGACTAGTTCTGTAGCCTCCCATACTTAATTGGGCCTCATGGCCCAAAATGTCTACGAATTTGTTCAATTTTTTATTGCTTGTACACTTGTATGCTTTTAGAGGGCAGAGGCTACTTTGTCTAAGATAGATGGACTCTTTCTCTATGCCTTAATGAGAATGACTCCATTTTGTTGTACATCAAGTTTTTCTTCCTTTTTTTTTTTTGTTCGATGTAAGGTTGTAATTCACAATAAGAGAGAGTTTCACACATGAATTAAATTTAAAATGCTTTAATACGAAATTCCAAAATTTAATTATTGAGATGTCCTCTCGTGACAATGTTGAAGATAATTTCAACTCTTAGAAAGCCACAAAATAAAAGAGAGAGAGAGAGAGAGAGCAGCAGCAGGATTCGTATGGCTTTATCATAGAGTTGGCATGGTATTCACGGGAACAAGTTGAAGCAAAGGTCAACAATGGGGTCGAGCCTACACTGTCGTGTACCCAAAAAGAAAAAAAAAAAGTCCATGATTCCCACTTTTATCTAGTTATCTTCAGAATCTGGACTCCTGCTTGCTGGGTCAAATTTCGGAGGCTTTCATCCTTTTACTTATTCACTCCATCCTCATCTCCTTCAACCCTTCAACAGGCTAAATAATATCTCCAATTCTACATGAAGATCGTGTAAACATTAATCTGCCCTTTCCTGGGATTTCTTCCTTTTTCTCGTTTGGTCAGGTTGTTGGTAACCTTACAGAATGGAGATGTTAACACCTTTTGCTTTCTTCAAACGATATTATTCCTTTTTATCCAAGAAATAAGGTCAATTTTTGTTTTTTTTTTTTTAAAACAAAGGTTATAAAATGTTGGACTAGGAAGTGGGCAAACGGATGAGTATTTTGTCAAACAGTACTTTGTATTCTCCAATTGTCATTTACTTAGAAGTTTCATATTCACCAAACATTTTTTTTCTTGATATTGTTGACCTTATGGCCAATTATTTGGGCCGAGTCTTATCTAGTTTGACATTACTATAGTGTTTTTTTTTTCCCTTGTATTAGTAATTAATTTTACCAATTCTCATGAATTTGGTGACCACTTCTTCAACTTGACAAAAAGAATAATCCAAGAAATTCATTAAGATAAGGAGCTGTCTTACTTGGGGACTCTCTCAATCAAGCTTAGCTTTGTAGATAACGGTCTATTATGAAAATAATAAGGTTGGATTGTTACATATTAAAATGATAAGATAACAAAACCCATTTTAGTAAATTACGTATTTAGAACTATATATGTATATGATAACTTGACCTCAAACAACTTGTCATGTAAATTCCCCACTATGGCAAATTACTGAGTCTCCATTCTTGAAGCCATTAAATTATTTTCTTTCTAACCCAAAAGGTTGAATCAGTTCTGGGTAATTTTCACAAGCTTCTGCCCTTTCAGATTTTTATTCCAGATTTAGAATCATCAGATCCAGTTTCAACTTGCTGCCGCAATATTTTAACACTGTTAAATTCAAGATGCTCTATGTATATATATATATATATATATATATATATCTTAGACTGAGTTTTGAGATGTGATTTTATTTTTATGGAATTATAAGGGGTTGGTGGGATTCCTCAAGTCTAGTCTACACAACTATAGTTTTTATTTATTTTCAATTTTGTGCACTCAACTTTTGATGGATACTGCCTTGGACTTGACTGGAATTCATGCTTGTAATTTACAGGTTAATATCTTAAAAAACACAAAGGAAGTCCAAATGGTTGGCTTTAAACAATTAGATTAGACCCTTTCACCAAATGTTAGTTATCTTAATAATTAATAATAAAATTATAATTTCAAATATGTTAAGGCATTGATTAATTTGACCAACAAATATGCGACTGAGACCTGGAATCACTTGGAACGGATAAAAGATAATGCCTTGATTTTATAACTTATTGTTGACATATTCCTTATTCTACTTAATGAGTTCAATGTGCTTGAATTTAAATATTCATGCTCTAGCTGGAATACCAAAAGATTTAACTACTAAGTCAAAAAAATTTTGATCCAACTGTTGAAGGAAATCTTAATTTCGTATCCCGAGGAGTTTTTTAATGATATTGTTAATTTCGAATAAAAATATCATTAATTACCAAAATTGAACATATACATACACCTCTAATAAAACAGTTTAGACCAATTCTTGTAGTCCAATTCCAAAGTGAGAGTCCGACAACATCCATGAAGGGAGCTTTGTATCGTAAATTAATGTCATAACCCCAGCAATGAAAAGCATTAAATAAAGCAAAAGTGTGATCCATGTCTTTCATAATTGGTTATTGAATTTTGTTACAGTGGCCAAGTTCCATCTGTGAAAGACCTCAAGCTTATTTCCAATCCAACAAGGCAAGAGAATTCTTGAGATTTCTGTGGTTTCTGCCCCCCCTTATTTTCTTTGTCTTGGTACAACTTTTATGGTGGTGGGCTACTCAGCATCCCTGTCTTCATGTATGGGACAATGGAATTTCTGTCACCAATACGCCCTTAATGCGGCTCCTTTTATAAGCTCATATCACACACATGTTTCTTTTTGCACATAATGATTTTAAATATTCATTTTAAGTTACAAGATAGGAGATAATTCTCTTTTATTCCTAGAACGTGTTTTATCTATTTTAAGATTTAAATTCAAAAAATATAAGATAGAATATAATTAATCATATTCTAAATCTTGTTTAAAACTCAATGAAGACATATACAATTAAAACTCAAAGCAATAGAGCGGAGGTTTGCTCGTCTGAATTTACTGAGTAGATATTATATTTAATTTCATGGATAATAATGGGAAAATTAACAAATCTAAAAAATTACTTCAAAACATGAATTGATTACTTTTCTTTGGGTTTTGCGTATGTATCTGTGCAAACAAATTGGGTTGAATTATGTTATATATTAAATTGTGTTATTCTATAGGTCAATAATCACCATGCGAATCACATTTGATTATAAAGCAATCACCCAAGTACCAAACAGATAAAATAGTATAATTTGTTTGAAATGTTAGGCGTGCAAGTTGAAGTACAAGAGGTACCTAATTTTCAGGGCAAAGAGAAAAGAATAATAAATTAAAATACCTAATTGGATGACTTTTATAAAAAGTTAAATAACATGGTCTATGTTTGTACTGAAAGTCATATAATTACGAAGTCTATGTGCATTTGATGGGTTTTAAAGCACTAAGGAATAATATTAATACCCTAAACCCAAACAGAGAAAGGGTAGGTGGAACCTCACTCAAATTAATTCAGCCCACCACTCAAAAGTATGATAATGCAATCAAAGTTGACAGATAAATTAAAAAGCACCCAAAATATCCCACTTGCACCTCTTAAAGTCATCTTTCACTCATTTTCTTGAATTCTCACTCTGCCAAAAGGAGCATGATTATCTATGATAATTCTCTCTCTCTCTCTCTCTCTCTCTCTATATATATATATATATAAATATATGATCATATATGTAAAAAAAATGACAAACACCAACTTTTTTAGGTATTTATTTATATATGTTTTCTTTTTAGAATGTTTCTACAAGCAGATATTGCATCCACCCATTACTATTATATATGTTATAAAATGTAATTACCGATTACGTAAGTCCTATATCTTGTTTCTTTTTGTCATCCTTTTGAGTTTTGGAGCATTGAATATAGGCAGCTCCAACATGGCAGCAAAGTTTCTTAGTATTAGTATTAAACACCATGGATTTCCCCATGAGCAATAGGCTTATCATGCACCTTGACCAGATTCCTTTTTTGGATTATCTTCCCTTTGTTTCTAATAAGGTCGATGTGATCCTTTCCTTTATTACTACTATGGAGCTTATTAGTTTCTACGTGCTGCCAACAACCAGCAGCTTAATGTATCAAAAAATGGGACAGCTCAAAATTTATCATTCTAGTTAGAATAATGGATCAAATTTATCACTTAATTTTAAATAGGTATATTTTTATCACTTTAATTTTTAATTTAATTGAAAAATGATAAAAAAAAATTAATAGTAGAAGAATCTATTTGGAAATAAAAGAATATTTTAACTTTTAGTATTTTTTTATTAAATTAAAAAAATAATAAATTGCACTTTCTTTTTTGAAAAAATAGATACTTTGTGTTGTTATTAACCGAGACATAAATCATAATTTCACTTACTCTCAATGGAGGAGTACGGAAAACAGTGTGAGTTTCTGACCTTCCAAAGCCTAAATTGATCAAAAAATCTGTTAAACAATTTTCTTCTCTATATATGAGTTTGACAATAATCTCTCATTCCTTCTCCATCAAGCTGGGAATTGTTAAAATCAAATCAGAGTTCCTGCATGGATGTGGACACGAGGATTGACTATCAACTTACAGAATGACTTTTCTAACTTTTAATTCCCATGCAAGCTGCAACTCTTTATAGACTACCCAAAGCTCAACTCAGTATGCAGTACAAGTTCCTAACCTTGTTGTGAACCCACCAAGCCATTCTCTTGAACCATTGCGCGCCACCCCACCTGCAGTAGCTTGGCCTGTTGATTTTCTATGTGCTCCATTCGAGTTTAGAACAATTTAATCACCATCCTAAATAGAATTTTAATTTTATAAATGTCATCCTCCAAAAAAAAAAACGCAACAATGTGTTGAGAAAAGCAAAAAGACGTACAACTACTATTTTATTGTAGCGAGAAAGATTTTTTTAATCAATTAATAAATTGTCTTTACTTGAATTTGGTGAAAATAATGTATAAAATGAAAAGACATTTTCTAAAATAGAAATTTGATTAACATTAACAAGTGCATACTCCTTCGACTCTATGTTTGACTTTTTAATTTTTTTGAATTTGATCATTTTTTATTTATAAAATGTTATTAATTAAAATTTGAAAAAACTACTCTTTCAAAACTATAAATAAAGTATTTTTCAAATATGTAAATAATTAAAGTCAAAATTAAGACAATATTTATAAGATAGAGGTAGTATGCATGGCATGCAAAAATATTTTCATCTTGGCAAACGGCAAATGCACACTTTCTTGGAAACGGTTAATACTCAACAAATAATAAATAAGAAGTACACAAGGAAAGTAGATTTGTATGACTTTCTTAGACCTTTTTATTTGTCAATCTGGCTTTACATTGCCCTAATATAAGTCACCATTGCTTGTTTTCTCTGAATTAACCAACTCCATACGACTATTTGCATGTTGGCCTGACTGAATTCCTATTTAGGAGGGGACTTTGAAAATGTAAACCGTTCCTGTTGTCATCTGACATTTAACAGCTGAATATATATTGCCCAGAGCTGATAAATGAGTGGATCAATCGAGTTTGAATTATTTTAAATTCAGATTGTTCCAGGGGATCCGATTATAATGAAACTAGTAATTAAACTTTATATTTTTAGTGTTAAGTTTGAGTTTTTATGATTTTTAGTTAATTTTTTGTTCAAGTTAAAAGTTTATTTCAGTATAAATCAAAATTTAAAAATTAGTTTGGATACAATAAAAGGGTATTTAGTTAAAAAATTATTATAGTGTAAAGATCTTTTTACTTTTTAAATATTTTTTGAAACTCGAAATTATTAACGGTGTATTCTTTAGATCTAATGGAAGATTAGGGTTAATTAGGCTCAACCTTTTTTAGTTTTAATTTTCATTCTCATTAGTTACTAAGGGTTTTACCTTGTTGTTAGCGACTAGCTAGGAAAATATATAGATTTTTTTTATATATAAAAGAAATACTACAACTTGATCCTAAGATCTTCACTCAAACCAATACACCCTTATTACTTGAATTAAACCCAATTATTAGCAGGAAAAAATACAATTTAATACTTCATCATAATCATTTCTAGTTATATAATTTACTTACATATTATAAATTCAATAAGCATAAACTTTGAAAGCAAGACTGGATAGATAAAATTATATTTAAAAATAATAACACTAATGTAACTTCTTAACTCGAACTTATTTAAGATTAATTCGTGAAGCCAAACATTTCAAAACTAATTAACTCAAACCATAGTGTAATTTATTGTCATCTCGATATATGGATGGAATTGTTAAGTAAAGAGAAAAAATGGGGTAACCCAATATCTCAATGCAATCCACTTGCTCAGATTTGATTTATGATCATGAGATTAAACCAGCGAGTGGCCTCTGTTAGTTACGGTTGCACATGATCAAGATTCGAAGATATTTATTGAGCAGAACAGATTTGAAGACAGTCAACAGTTTGTGGAGTTTTAAGTCCCAGCACTGTAAATTGTGGCTTTATTCTATCCGTCATTCTTTCCTTTGGCTTTTGCCACTTTCACCTGCCAAACTTCAACGTTAACCACCGTTTCCTTCGATGAATACTTGTTTCGGGCCCCACCCCAACAGCTAATAATTCACAGCCAAATTATGATGTGAGCCAATCGCAGATTAAGTGTGAACAAGTTCGGCAGTAGCTTGACTTTTGCCCAAAGCTAGTATTAGAATAGCTGCCTCTACGCATCTGCATGATAGACAACAGGACACGCCTCGATTGCTCTTTCTAGCAGACTTTGAATACTTAGCCCAACCCGTGTGTGCTTTTTCACCAGAAATGACGTGGAAACCGTCGTTTCAGAAATGAAATAGCGCTGTACAGGAGAATCATTCCGGTACCATGTTTCCATCAACGTTGGATGGCCGCTTCTTTTCGTTTCATAGGAATAATTATTAAATCAATTCATAAGATGCGTATATACTTTAAAATGCATTTTTTTATTTTATAAAAATTTTCTAATAAATTACTAATTTCATCTCACAATCAAATACATACTTTTTTTTTTTTTTGAAAAGAAACAATCAATACGTACCTAGCCGAATACATGGATGCACCTATCAAAAGCATTGCGGAGTAGCCAATGTTTGGAGCTTAATTGTCTTGGAGACATGAGGCTAGGTTTTTAATGCTAAGAAAAGGGTCAGTTTAGGAAAGGGAATAAGTAAAATAGAAAGGTCAAAGAGATCGAGAACCCTTATTTAACTTCATGATTTGTTTTTTTTTTCAAATATAATATTTAAAAATATTCTTACATTATTTAAAAATATTTAAATAAATTTTTATATTTTTATTAAGTTTAGTCAAATATTTATATTTTTATTTTGAGTCATATAGGTCTTTATACTTTTATTTTCAATCAAATAAATTTTTTTAATTAGTTATTGACTTATCAAAATATTATTTATCATTTTATACCGCGTGATACTAATGTGTTATATTAATATATTATAATTAATAACAATTTCACATGTTAACATATTATAATTGATGATGATATAATATGCTAATTTAACATGATAATATGATTATGTGATATTTTTTATCCTCCACATCAATATCATGTTAATGCCATGCAAATATAAAATGACAAGTGGTATCTTGACTTATAATAATTAGTCAATCATTAGTTATAAAGTTTTATTTAATTTAAAATACAAATATAAAAACTTGATTGAATGTAATAAAAGAATAAAGATTTATTTAAATTTTTTAAAAATAATTTAGAGATTTATTTAAGCATTATGCCAATTGAAAAACTAAAAAAATAAATATATAAGTCACACTTACAATATATTTATGATTTTATTTTCTAAAAAAAGCAAATTAAAATGTTAGGAAAAGTCTTGTTTTTGCTCAACAGGAAATAAGTAAACTAAATCTTTCATAAATAAGTAGCTGGAGAATGAGTTGCATGGCCGGCTATAGTATAAAGTCATCAAAACCTTTACTGTAGGCTTTAATTTTTCATACGCTCTATAATTTTATAATAATATAATTAATTATGTTAAACTATATAAAAATTAAAATAATTAATAAAATATCTACATATTTTCTCACCTTTTAAATTAAATATCTAACAAATATTAATTTTCTCTCACTTCCTACATACTTATTAATTCTCTCTTAGTTATCTCATTTCTCATTAAAAATATATAAAAGTCAATATAATTAATTAAATAATATATTCTCTCACTTATCTAATTATGTGTTTAATAAATTTTAATTTTTATCATTTTTTGACTCTCACAATGCTATTAATTTTTCAGTATTTCTCATCAACTAATAGTAATACATATTTAATGAAATTTTACTTCTCAAAAAGTTAAAAGAGTAAAATTTTGATAAAGTTTTTTCAATTTCAATAAAAAACCTTATTAGAATATTTAATTATTGGCCTTTAAAATTATTGTCCTAATCCTAATGAGTTGTAAGGAAATTTTCAAAGACCAACAAAGACATACGTCGGCCTATGAAATTAAAAAACCTTAAGCCCATCTATTTAGAATTAATCAAATTATAATAAACAATTTCTTTGTGAAAAGCAATTTGTAATAAACAATTAGTAGCCCAAACAGATTGAATAAAACAAAATGCTTCTAGATGTTCTGTAGCTTGTTTATCTTGAATACTGACTTGGTTATTTATAACATACTTAAAAGAAATCTCAAGAGGGCTTCCTCCTCTTGTCACGTGGAGGGCATAAGAAAAAGTAAAAAAACAAAAGAAAGAGAGAAATAGAAAGAGAAAGAAAAGAACCTGTGTGAAACGTACGGACTATACTCTAATGTATAAATAAAATTGAACTAGCAACAAATTTTGAATATTTGGAAAATGAAGGATTCACGAGTAAAAAACATGTTTACTGCATTGAGTACTGCCGGCCTACAATTAGACTTTATTTTTGTTTGTTTGCTTCAACTATCAATTTACTATTAAGTCTTAGGTCTCAATCTGGGACTGCTTACTTTAATTTATATGAACACATTCGTCCACCAAAGTTATTTTCAAATGGTAGCTAGCTAGGGTCTTTGATTTTATGCGCACTGAGTCGTCTAAGGATCGATGTGCCTTTGGTTTTATCCAATACTACATCTTATTTAATAAATTTGGTGTGAACGGTGAAATATGTTAAAAGATATTATATTTAGGAGAAAGTATTTTTCTTGAGGCAATTGTTAAGTGGGTGAATTCAATTTTAAGAATGGTATCAAAATAATTTTAAGTAGTAGTTTCTTGCAAACTCTATTGTGAAACTTAATTTAGAGTAATTAAATACTTGGGGCTATTGTTTGAAGGGTTATTCATGATACATAAGAATCTTCTTAATAAGCGATTTAAAAGTCTTAGTTAAAATAATTATTTAAATAAAAAATTTATTTTATATATATTTTTTTGGTGTTGAGAAGGGAGTTGAAATATTAGAATTGTTCCTTTATTACATTAATTGAAAGTTACCTACATAATCAATTTAATATAAACTCTAACGTCATCATGCAGGTGACAGATTCAAAGTTGTATTTAGATACTATTTAAAGATTTTTTCTCTTTTTCACAAAAAAAAATTTAACATTGTTTCCTCTTGTCTCTTATTTATTGGGAATTGAAGCATGATAGTCCAATTGCTTACTAGATCAATAAAAATCTAATACAATTACTACTATATAAATTTGAGAGTTGTTTCGTTTCTTTATGGATTTATATGATTTTAACTTTTAAAATTATATATAAACTCGAAGTAAATTTATTTCACTCTAGTTTATTAGATGATTGAAAATGACATAAATATCTTTTATTGTAATTTTAATTAAAATTAAAAGGTATATAATTTATTATGCTAAATAGCTTACCAAACACCTTTAATTTAATTTTAAAATTTTTTTTATAAGTGCTTCGTAATAGCTTTTAAATAAAAAAAACATTAAGCCAAACAAGTTCTGAAAAAAAAAATTTAATCATTTTATAATAATTATATAAATTTTGTCCTTCTATTTTTATAAATCATAAATATTAATTTAATTGTTAGCGGTGTTAATTTTTTTTTCTTAACTTTGTTGACATGAAGGTTGATCTCACATTGCGATATTAATTAAATTAACTTGACACTTTTTAAAAATTGCAAAATTAAAAAATGTGACATGGGATTATTTTGGCCACGTGGCCTAATTTTGGGATTGGGTGGGTCATTTTCCCGGCCAACAATAGTGAAATATATATTTATTTGAAGAATAAAACATCTTGAAAATTTCCAAAACAAAACAAACCTTAACCTAAATTTCTTACTCATATTCCTAGGGTTTTTGCTAATGGAATCTTTTTTACAGTTAGTAACAGTGTAATACCAAAATGTGTCACTAGTCAGTAGTCAGTATTCAACTACCCAAATCTTCTTTCCATCGTCATCATGTTGACGAATTCCACGCTGCCAACCCCTCCATTGCCATCCTCATCAGCTCCTTCTCTGTGATTTTTGTAGTCATCATGTACAAAAAAATCATCAAAATCCCTTACGTTATTACTATCAAATTTGTTCTACTTACTTGAAAACCCAAACTTCTGATCGCAATATTTAACTTCATGGCGTCAATGCTACCAAAATCCATTGATATCAAAGAGCTCAAGCATCCATTCGGGTTCCAATTTATCCCCAGATTAGCATGTGAGCCATGTCCCCGACATGCATGTCTTTGAACCCAATCCTTCGCTAACGAGCTGAAAGTTCAAAACAAAAAACATCAATTCAGTCGTGCAGAAGGTTTAATTGTAAGAAAAGATTTCACTAACAGAAATCAGAAGAATTGATTAACTACATTAGGTTAATTTTTAATTTCAAAATTCTCAAAAATTTATATTCTGTCAACTTAGTCAATGTCATTTCAACAAAATCAACATTCATCATAGTGAATCATGTTTATGTTAATACAGTTAACAAAGTAAAATTAACATTGTTAACGGTTGAATTAACATTTACTATTCATAAAAGTAAAAAGATTCAATTTGTAAAAATTGTTATATAAAAATTTAATTTATCTTTTTAATAAGATATAAAACCTAATTATATAATTTGACCGATTTGTTTTGATCCACACTTTTGTTCTGATCCTTATTGCCGTATATTCGAGGAAAAAGATATTGAGTTTTGGTATACCACCACTTTGAACAGCCAAATTTCTTTTTCGTTAGTAGGAGATTCCCCGACCCAAGACTTTCGTGGCAAACTAAAATGTTTGCTTTAATTATTCAACGATTACTAACAAAGTTCTCTCCGATCATTTATTTTTTATAAAAAATAAGAGTCAAATTTATTGTTCTACTTAAGGTCACGAATTAAATTTATCATTTAGTTTTAAACGGGTGTAATTTTATCAATATATTTTTTAATTTGATTTAAAAATGTAAAAAAGTTAAAATATTCTTCTATATACAAACAATATTCTTTTATCATTAACTTTTGATTATTTTTAATCAAATTATAAAATATAGTGCTAAAATTGTACCCATTTAAAGATAAGTGATACATTTTTTAAAAAAAGATAAATGATAAATTCTATCTATCATTTTAAGTAAAATACTAAATTTGAACCTTATAAAAATGTTCAAATATATTATCATTGGAAATATTCCTTAAGAGACAATCTTGTCTAAAAAGGAAAAAGAAGTTGAGATTGATCTATATATTGTAGGGTAAAATACTCTTAACATTTTTAAGTTTTGATTATAATTCCAAATGAGTTTATTAGTATTCGAAATAGATAATTAGTCCGAAAGAATATCTTTCGTTTTATATTTAAGTCCTATCGTTAGAGTTAACAGTTAATATTCATTTCGAAGTAATATATTTAAAATAATTTTACTCTCCATTAATTTTAAAAATTACCACTATATAAAATACAATTTCTTTCTCTCTCTATCTAAGCATTCTCCCTCCTTCTCTCACTAAATTTTCTTCACTACAAACGGTGATGACGAATGATGATAAATAGTGATGGCGGACGGCATAGCAAGTATCTATTGGATGTTCTTTTACCAGATCTGACCATGGGAATGTTGGATCTGGTGCTCCTTCGTGCTTGTTGGCGCTCCTCGATGCTACTAGTTCTAGCCACAAAAACACCAGATTCAACCACGGGTGGGTTGATGTAAAGGAGCATCGTTGGCTGACTTGAGAGAAAGGATAATAGTGACAAAGGAAAAAAATATATTTTAGGCATTTCACATTTGTCTCATCCATGCTTAAGACGAATTATGGACTAGCATGAAATGATAATCAAAAGTTAAGAGATCAAGGCATTTTACCTTATGTTATAATACTAATGCCTAAAGGTGGTCCAATATAAGTCTTCAAAACTTAATGGAGAACTTATTTGATGTTGTCCCAAATTTTGTTATGAAAATTAATCAACTAAATGGTCCTTATTAAAAAAATTAAAAAAAAAGTAATTAAATGGTTTTACGAGTATCACACACTAAAATATAGCATAATGCAGCAAAATATATCTAAGTAAAACCTCTTTAAATTAATATATTTGAAATCATGAAAAATTATTAATTAATAGAAATATTATTTAAATGATAAATTTAATAATTTGTTAATTATATATTAATTAATAAAAAATAATTTATCAAAGTATTCTTTATTTTTTTAAAATATTGAATTTGATATATGTATTTGTGTATTATAATTATACGAATATTACCTAATTATCGAATTATGAATTACCATTATTCGTGACGAGTAAATTAATAATAATATGGAAAATGATAAAAAGATGAAGTTGAATATGATAATTTTGTACTAGAGCCTATTTCTTGTAGAGATGTATTAAAAGTAACAATTACATTATATAATTTCTTTTACAATACGAGAGAACATTGCATCAAAGCTTCTTAATGTATTAAGAAAAATTAGAAGTGAGATCTAAAAAGATATCAATTTCAACTAAAAAACAACAAACATTGGAGTTATATTTTATAAAGACTTCTTAATTGAGTTATGTATATATATAATTTTGATATACAAAGAGATTATTGATTTTTATATCAAGTGGGACCTATTAAATTGTATCATCTTATAAATTTAATGAATTCTTAATTTACTACGTTGGCCCTAAGTTGAGATTAACCAAAAATATTATTTAATCAAAATTATTAATTTATTGAGTATTAATTTATAAAGGTTTTTGTGAGTATATATATTACCAATTGATGAAATTAATTAATTATCCGTATGGAGTTAGTAATACGATTAATGACAAGATGAAATTAGTTAATTTTCTGTATAGGGTTATTAATAACATTAATGACAAGATGAACTAAATTTCTGGTAAATGGTAGCATCATGTTTTCAAGACAATATCATTGCAAGTAGAAATAGATGTTTAGTTGGATGAGGATCACCATCGTTATTTATATGTTAAAATACGAGAATTTTAATTAATTTCTATAAAACGAAGGAAGGTCAATTTTGAAAATAAAGTGCACTTAATCATCTCTTAAATATTCCTAAAATATCATTTTTGTAATTATAACTTCAAACATCATATTTTTGTTCTCAAAATTTCGTTCTATGCAAAAGAAATTGCATTTTTTTATTTAAGCATCAATTTTTTTATTTAAGAAAATACATGTATACGTTAACAATTTGATTAATAAAAATATGATGTTTCGAAATTAGGAATAATATGGGGAAATTTACTCTAATTTTTATTTCCTAGAATATAATTAAAAAGTAAAAGTGAGAATTTTTTTATGTGCAGAAAAATAAGATAAAAAAAAGAGGTTGAGCTAGGGCACCGTTTAAAGCGGATGGCTTAAGCAAACGTGTTTTCCTATTTATCGACGTTTGTTCGGTCTTTGACCTTCTAGAAGTACCTAAATTTGTAAATATATGACTTTCTAGAAGACGCATATTAATCATGTACGACGCAAACCACTATAAGAAACAAAACACCGCCAATCACATGCATTATATATCCGTTAAAAAGCTTGTCAACAGTCCTTTTATTAGCCGCAGATTGCGATTTCCTTCTTCTTCTTTTTTTTTTTAATATTGTCCACATGCCTCTGCCTTGTTTACACTTCCCGACATGATTAAAGAGTTATTAACTGACTCAGTTTTTTTCTTTGAAAAAAAAAAACTCTTAAAAAAGGACCATTCACACATTCTCAACCATGCAGTGTATCGTAAGCAAAAACACAGTTTAAAAGATGAAAATTATAAAATAAAAATGACTAAAAAAGAGATAGGATCAAACAATCGCCATTGAAGGTTCCTGGTTATCATGTTATTCAAACATTGGGAGCCAGCCTTGTTCTGTAAACATTTGACTTAATCTTTTCTTCTTTCTTTGTCTCTCATTTTCCACTCTCTTTTTAAGTACTCCTCCTTTCTCTGTTCTTTTTCCCACCCAACAAGAACAGAACCCACGTTTTCTTTTCATTTCAAAGGCTTTTTTTTCCCAGAACCAAAGAAGAAATCATGTTATAAATCTTCTTTCGGATTATAACTGAGAGAGCTTTGTTTTTTTGTTTATATAGTAACCAAGCTAAGCTGTTAGCCCTGTGTCCAGAATAACATAGCATCATGGCTTCGGCTTTAGCTGGAGATGATCTGGCAAGGTCGATGAGCAGCAGAAGGAGCTGGGCGGCATCGAGCAGCCATAGAAGCTGGGCCTCAGCCAGCTTCAGGGAGGTTTGGCAACCTCCACCGGAAGTGTTTAACAGGAGTGGACGTCAAGATGATGAGGAAGAGCTACGTTGGGCTGCTATCGAAAGGTTACCAACGTATGATCGGTTGAGAAAAGGGATGTTGAGACAAGTTCTTGATAATGGGAGAATTGTTCATGATGAAATTGATGTTACTAAGCTTGGGATGCAAGATAAGAAGCAGTTGATGGATAGTATGCTGAAAGTTGTTGAAGACGATAATGACAGGTTTTTGAGGAGATTGAGGGACAGAACTGATAGGTGAGTTAAATCGACAAAAGAAAAAACTTTTTCTTGGGGTCTTTTTTTCTTTTTTTGATTTCTGGATTAGTTTTGATTTGATTTATGAGGTTTTGATTGGTGTAGAGTTGGGATTGAGATTCCAAAGATTGAAGTTCGCTTTGAGCATTTGGCAGTTGAAGGAGATGTTTATGTTGGGAGCAGAGCTCTTCCTACCCTGCTTAATGTCACCTTGAACACAATAGAGGTATTATTCTCTTTCTTTTTGAACTTTCACATCTCATCTGTGTAAATTTGAAACTTTACAAATATATAGTGAACATAATCTTTGGATTTACTTAATAAAAGGTAGAAGGAAAAAAGCTTATCCAAAACAGAGGACAAGTCTCTGTTTCTCCCAGTGCAGAGCAGTTCATAAGAGAATTAAAACTCTTTTCTTCGAGTTTTCTTCTTTATAGCAAAAGTTGGCCAGTTCAGACAGGCAGTTTTTAACTGAATCTGAAATTATTATAGTAGTATGTTTCACAATTTTGATGTTTTCAATTAATCAATTCAATTTTTAATGTAATCCTCATTCTGTGTTTTAATTTCTTTTCCTTGGCCAACAGAGCATTCTTGGATTGGTTCGGCTTGCACCATCTAAGAAGAGAAAGATTCAGATTCTTAAAGATGTTAGCGGCATAGTCAAACCTTCAAGGTAATTCCATGAAATTGTCCCAGTTTCTTTTTTTATGCTTTTGTCATTTTGGATCTGAAAAGCATCAACGGACAAACCAGATATCATACTCAAGCAGACGGTAATATCAGTGATAAATAGTACTCTATACTATACAATTTTTGGTGACGAAAAGTTGTTTTTATTTACAATTTCCTGTACAGAAACTGTACTTTTGTTCCCATTGATAAAGCTAACATGTTCGATTTGATGAAATGGATACTTCTATTTTGATTTTGTTTTTAACCATGTAGTAGTTTATAACATTAAATCAATTAATATTTGTATGAAAAATTTCAGGATGACTCTGCTTCTCGGTCCTCCAGGCGCTGGAAAAACAACATTGTTAATGGCACTTGCTGGAAAGCTTGACCATGATCTAAGGGTGAGTTTCCTACTCGTTAAACAGTTATTATTATTATTATTATTATTTTACGTTTATTTCAAAAATTCTCCTAATAATTTGGCTTTGTGAACAGTCATCTGGAAAAGTCACTTACTGCGGTCACGAATTGAATGAGTTTGTTCCTCAAAGGACATGTGCTTATATCGGTCAACATGATCTTCACTATGGTGAAATGACGGTGAGGGAGACATTGGATTTCTCGGGACGTTGTTTGGGTGTAGGTACTAGATATGAAATGCTTTCGGAGCTCTCAAGAAGAGAGAAAGAAGCCGGAATTAAGCCAGATTCTGAGATTGATGCATTCATGAAAGCCACAGCAGTGGCAGGCCAAGAAACTAGCTTGGTGACAGATTATATTCTTAAGGTTAGTCTCGTTTGTTTCCAGATGGTGCATCTCTTTGTTTATCTGTAGGACAGACTAATTACAGGGAGCTGATTTTTGCAACAATGTCTAACAGATTCTTGGGTTGGACATTTGCGCCGATATTATGGTTGGAGATGAGATGCGTAGGGGAATTTCTGGAGGGCAGAAGAAGCGTGTGACCACAGGTATGTTTTGCTGAACAAATTGAAGCTCACCAATTTTCCCTAACATAGGAAGAATTAAATGTGCTTGATAGTGCTCTCGTAGTTTAAGTCACTCCGGAGTCCACGTGGAGATATCAAGATAAAGATACTGACGAAGTTGCTTAGCTGCATGATGTTTATGTACTCAACTCGTAAATGAACTTCCTGGCCAAAAAAAAAAAAAATCCTAAATAGTCTTCACAAACAGTTGTGTTTCCATGTCTGATGTAGATGGTTCTTTTGCATTCGTTTAATTGTCTTTCTCCCTTTATCTAAAGCCTAGATTTCAAAAATATTTTATAACATCAGACATAGTAGTAATCTTTTCTTCCTGAGCTAGGCTTTTCTAAACTACTCAGAAGAATGATACTACCATATACGTTTTCTTAATGATTTATTTCCACCATTCAATTCTTGTATATAAGCATTTGTGCTTGCTTAGGCATTGCTAGTCTAATAGTTTCTATTTGACTTAATTGCAGGAGAAATGTTGGTCGGACCAGCAAAGGCTCTATTTATGGATGAAATATCAACCGGACTGGACAGCTCCACTACTTTCCAGATTTGTAAGTTCATGAGGCAAATGGTTCACATCATGGATGTAACCATGGTCATTTCTCTTCTGCAGCCGGCTCCAGAGACATATGATCTCTTCGATGACATTATCGTACTTTCAGAGGGTGTGATTGTCTACCAGGGTCCACGTGAGAATGTCCTGGAATTCTTTGAATACATGGGCTTCAAGTGCCCTGAAAGAAAAGGAGTTGCTGACTTTTTGCAAGAAGTAACTTCCAAGAAGGACCAAGAACAATA
>NW_018397263.1:3826583-3829191 GCF_002168275.2 Theobroma umbraticum | reverse complement strand
AAGAACCAACCTTACAGATATGTTTCAAGTTCTGATTTTGTCCACGGCTTCAGTTCCTTTCACATTGGCCAGCAGCTTGCATCAGACCTAAGAGTTCCCTATGATAAATCAAGTACCCACCCTGCTGCATTAGTTACAGAAAAGTATGGTATTTCTAATTGGGAACTGTTCAGGGCATGCTTTGCCAGAGAATGGCTGCTAATGAAGAGAAACTCTTTCGTATATATATTCAAGACTGTCCAGATAACAATCATGTCACTGATCGCCCTGACTGTATACTTGAGAACAGAAATGCCAGTGGGCACTCTCGAAGATGGTCAAAAATTTTTTGGAGCCCTATTTTTTAGTTTAATCAATGTGATGTTCAATGGAATGGCGGAACTTGCAATGACTGTTTTCAGGCTTCCTGTCTTCTATAAACAAAGGGATTTCTTGTTTTATCCTGCATGGGCATTTGGCCTACCAATTTGGGTCCTTCGGATCCCACTGTCACTTATGGAATCAGGGATATGGATCGCCTTGACATACTACACAATTGGCTTTGCTCCAGCTGCTAGCAGGTAAACAACATTGAAGCAATCCATTTTTCTTAGTTACAAGGTCTTTGTGATCATGTTACTATTTTAGTGATGATTCAACTGAATGACATTATAGTTACAGTAGCTTTTTTGACTGAGCATCTCTTTTCTTTTATATCTCCAGGTTCTTCCGACAGTTCTTGGCATTCTTTGGCATTCATCAGATGGCTTTGTCCCTCTTTAGGTTCATTGCTGCAGTAGGAAGGACACAAGTTGTTGCAAACACCCTGGGTACTTTCACCTTGCTATTGGTTTTTGTACTTGGGGGTTTCATTGTTGCCAAAGGTAAGTAGTTTACCTCTCTTTATTCTTAAAGCATGTTTATAGTTAAAGCGCCAAAGCATGTTGTTAGCAAAGCAACTTGATATTCCTATTGTCTGATATTAACCACTAGTATTAGATGATAGTTTTAGCTTCTCCCTTGATTCTCTTTTTTTTTTTTCCTTATTTTTCATCTTTTTGCTTCAGTTCAAGCATTCTAACACCTTTTCTACTTGTAGATGACATCCAACCATGGATGATCTGGGGCTACTATGTTTCTCCTATGATGTATGGACAAAATGCCATAGTCATGAACGAGTTCCTTGATGAAAGATGGAGTGCGGTAAGATCTTCTAAAAGTTCAATTTTCTTAGTGTTTTGTTTTTCATGCATATAGTTATATAAACTATGATTAGGCATTTATAATTTCTTGGAACATAAGCCATAATGAATATCTTAGAAACAATTATCCGATGCAGAAAAACAATGACACCAGAATTAATGCACCAACAGTGGGGAAAGTTCTTCTGAAGACTAGAGGCTTCTTTATGGAGGATTATTGGTTCTGGATATGTGTTGGAGCACTCTTTGGGTTCTCTCTTATCTTCAATATTTTGTTCATTGGAGCTTTGACTTTCCTTAATCGTTAGTGACATTCTCTCATTTGCACTTACAATTGGTAGTATTTGAATTTTGAATAAATTTTCAATATTGAATCGCTGCTTATATGTGGATTAAATTGATTTTCAGCTCTAGGTGATTCCAAAGCAGTAGTTGTCAATGATGATGAAAAAAACAAGACTAAAAATCCATACTCTGCAGGGCACAGACCCGAAGGTAGAAACTATTTTGAGCTTTGAGTTCAAAAAGTTAATGTGAATTTGTCATCAAAGCTTATATTAATTCAACTTATGCTTTCTTTCTGTGAGTGCTTAACTTTTCTCAATGGTTACAGGTACCAATAAGCAATTTAGAAACTCTTCAGATATCGTCGGTGCTGCAGGACACGCACCTAGAAAAGGAATGGTTTTGCCTTTCCAACCCCTTTCACTTGCATTCAACCATATTAACTACTATGTAGACATGCCTGCGGTAAGTTACTTATTATCTTAAACATTTCACTTTCTGTTTCATAACTAACATTTTCTTGATTACATTTTGGTTTAATGAGCAAACATTGAGGTGAAATCTTGGTTTCTTTATCAGGAAATGAAGACTCAAGGAATTGAAGAAGATCGTCTTCAGCTACTACGAGATGTTAGTGGGGCTTTCAGACCAGGGATATTGACAGCATTGGTGGGTGTCAGTGGTGCTGGGAAGACGACCCTGATGGATGTTTTAGCAGGAAGGAAAACAGGTGGATACATTGAGGGAAATATTAGTATCTCAGGTTACACAAAGAACCAAGCAACATTTGCTCGTGTGAGCGGTTACTGTGAACAGAATGACATTCACTCCCCGAATGTCACAGTTTATGAATCTCTCTTGTACTCAGCTTGGCTACGTCTTTCTTCTGACATAGACAGTAAGACTAGAAAGGTTGGTAGAAACATCTTTTCTTTAAATTCCATTAAATTCTCTTCTCTTCTCTTCTCATCCGCAAGGTTCCTATTTTAAGGTACGTTTCAATTTTTGTCTTTGTATAGATGTTTGTTAACGAAGTGATGGAGTTAGTTGAGCTCAAACCACTGCGGAACGCTTTAGTTGGACTTCCTGGAGTTGATGGTCTTTCAACAGAACAAAGGAAGAGGTTGACAATAGCAGTAGAG
>NW_018397263.1:3821845-3826571 GCF_002168275.2 Theobroma umbraticum | reverse complement strand
CCCTCTATCATCTTTATGGATGAGCCGACTTCTGGACTTGATGCCAGAGCTGCTGCAATTGTTATGCGTACAGTTAGAAACACTGTGGACACAGGGAGAACTGTTGTGTGCACAATCCACCAGCCTAGCATTGACATCTTTGAAGCTTTTGATGAGGTAAAACTTATTCTGCTAGATTCCTTTTAAAGAGTTTTGCCACTCCTCTTTGTTATTCTTTTTTGCTAATTTATATTACCTGCATTCAAATTGGTATTGTGCTTGTTGCAGTTACTGTTGATGAAAAGAGGAGGGCAAGTTATTTATGCTGGACCTCTTGGTCGCCACTCTCACAAGCTTATAGAATATTTTGAGGTGAGAATTTCTATATGTTGGTCCCCGTGCATCCCAATTAGACTAGCTAAATATTCCCTTTAAAAGTACTAAATTGCATCTTTTACTATAGGCTGTACAAGGGGTTCCAAAGATCAGGGATGGATATAATCCGGCTACATGGATGCTTGAGGTCAGCGCTCCACCAGTTGAGACTCAATTGAATGTAGATTTTGCAGATATTTACGCCAATTCTTCACTTCATCGGTAAGTTTAACTGCAATGCCACGGTCTAGGCAGTAAAATTTTTTCCCTCAACTATATTGTACTCAATTTCTTTGCGTGACTTTCAGGAGGAATCAAGAACTTATCAAAGACCTGAGCACGCCAGCTCCAGGCTCCAAGGATCTCTTCTTCCCAACCAAATATTCCCAGCCATTCCTTACTCAGTGTAAGGCCTGCTTCTGGAAACAACATTGGTCTTACTGGAGGCACCCTCAGTACAATGCCATCAGGTTCTTCATGACGATAATTATCGGCATCTTATTTGGTCTTATCTTCTGGAACAAAGGAGAACAAACGTAAGTCTTGAATTTTCCTTTTTTATTTTTTATTAAATACAATAGGTACCTTTTAATATTATTATTATGAAACAATGTGTCTTCTGAACCTGGATACATGTAACTTTTGTTATTGAGCAAAAATTTGGCACTAACCAAAAATATTTTGGTCACCAGAACAAAACAACAAGATCTGATGAATCTTCTTGGAGCAATGTATTCTGCTGTACTTTTCCTTGGAGCAACCAATGCTTCTGCTGTGCAATCTGTTGTTGCAATAGAGAGGACAGTCTTCTACCGTGAAAGAGCAGCCGGGATGTATTCTGAGTTGCCTTATGCATTTGCTCAGGTACAAATTTTAACTTGTTCAAAAGAACATGATTGGGTTTCCTCTTCCCATTTCTCTTCAATGGATCTTAATTGTTCCCAAACTTGCTACTGAATGCTCGACTAAGTCAGAACTATTCTTTGTTCTTCAGGTGGCCATAGAGACAATTTATACTGCAATTCAAACATTCATTTATACTTTACTTCTTTACACGATGATCGGATTTGAGTGGAAGGTTGGAAAATTCTTATGGTTCTACTATTACATATTAACATGCTTCGTCTATTTCACTCTGTACGGGATGATGGTTGTTGCCCTAACACCGGGCCATCAAATTGCTGCAATTGTCATGTCCTTCTTCCTTAGTTTTTGGAACTTGTTCTCTGGTTTTCTCATTCCTAGGACGGTAAGCCATCTTAAAGTTTAACTACTCTTTCTAATTACCTAATTATTTGGCTAATCTAATCCACTTGAAAATTTTTTTTAAGAAAAAAAGAGATTAAACTTTGCTTTATTCACCCATCGCAGCAAATCCCTATATGGTGGAGGTGGTACTACTGGGCTTCTCCTGTGGCTTGGACACTATATGGGCTTGTGACTTCTCAAGTGGGTGACAAGAATGGTCTTGTTGAGGTCCCTGGACAAGGTGATATATCAATCAAGGACTTCCTTAAACGTACTCTGGGCTTTGAATATGACTTCCTACCAGTTGTTGCCGCGGCTCATATTGGCTGGTGTCTCCTCTTCTTCTTCGTATTTGCCTATGGTATCAAGTTCCTCAACTTCCAAAGGAGATAACCAGCTTGCATGTCAGTTTTAGATTATACCTAAATGTTAGAAAACCAACATGTAAGTATAGTCGAGGTATTCGAAAAACAAAAGGTGATACATCTTTCTTTTTGTTTCATATATATATTTGTTCATTTTCACATTGTGTATTTATATTCTTTTCTCCTAGCTTTCCATAAAGGCCGCGCCATTGTGCTGCTATTCAAGAGATGTCAAAGTGTTGTAGAATTGAATTTGTTATAAACAGAATTTTTGTACCATTTTTCATATATATATTATATAAATTATACACCCTCAAAATTGAATGCAACTTACCCATTCTTCAAGAATTTGCCACCATATTAGATCCGGGATCTTGAAATAACTTCATCCAACATTGTTTTTGTTACTGACCTTACATTTTTCTTCTCGCGTTTTACCACGATACCTTAGCAGTCTTGTTCATTCCATCTGTTTATCTAAACCTGGCAAAGATTTCATGACTCCATTCACTAACAATCATGAATGGATATATCTCTAGCAATTTTATCACGTGATCTATTTTCTTTTCCCGTCTTTCTGTCACTAGTAGGAGAATCTATTAACAAACACAACGAAGTTGACATCTATGATCCAACAAAAAAAAAACTTAAGCAATTTATCAAAAACGATAAATTTATTTGGATAATTTAATTATTTTTAACCAAAAGATGAGATTTTAGGAGAAAAATGCTTTTAATGAGACCTCTTCATTGATGCACACTCTTATTCATGTGCATATTGAAGAAATAAATTTGTACAAAATTTATTTCCTTTAATTTTGTACAAAACATCTATTTTTTTTCCAAGAAGCTTGTGCAAAACATTCTTGTGTTGTAGGAGATGATTTTTCTATTATTTCAGATATTGCCATAAACATAAAGGTCGTGCATATCACATGGTAGGTCTATTAAATGATCTTTTGATTCAAGGTCAAGGATAGGAAAACATTTGAATAAGTTTATAATTATTACAAGGTAAGTCAATGAGTGAATGTCAATTTTTCGTGGGTTTAATGATTTGAATGCTATATTGATTAAGAATGTGGTTTAGTCTTTTATTGTTAAATGTGCATTACTGTATTCCATTAAAAATGAGTTTCAAACAGTACGAGAAGGTTGATATTAAACGAAAGGAGGAATTGGTCATTGATAAATCCAAAGCGTCGAGGATGATATGAAACCAAAAATCTCTGATATTATGGTGAATCGAAAAGAGGAAGATATGAAACCAAAGCATGAACTGGTCATGCTACAGCAGGCCATTTATCATTTGTTACGCATGGCGTGTAAGAAATATATCTGACACAACATGGTGAGAATATGTGAGACAATATGGAGGGAAAATGTGACATGACATATTAAGAATATGTGATACGCCATGGTGAGAATATGTGACATGGCGGTGTGAGAATATGTAACACAACATGGAGGGAAAATGTGAGACCACATAAATGGAATATGTAATACGACATGGTGAGAATATGTGACACAATAAGGTTTAGGGTTTATGTGACACGCTTTAGAGGGAATATGTGACATGCCATGAAAGTAATATGTAACACAACATAGTGAGAATATGTGATACGACATAGAGGGAATATGTGACATGACATGGTAAGAATATGTGACATAGCATGATGAAAGTATATGAGACGACATGGTAAGAGTATGCGAGACGACATGGTGAGAATATGTGACATGACAAGGGTGAGAATATGTGACATGACAAGGGTGAGAATATGTAACACAACATGATGAGAATATGTGACATGCCATGAAAGGAATATGTGAAACGGCATGGTAAGAATATGTGACATGGAAAAGATGGGAATATGTGAAACGGCATAGCGAGAACATGTGACGCAGCATGGTGAGAATATGTGAGATGGTAGCATAGTGAGAGTATATGAGATGGCATGGTTAGAATATGTGACACGGTAGGGTTAGAATATGTGATACACCATACAAGGAATATGTGACACGTATTGTGAGAATATGTGAAATGGCAGATTGAAATATATGTGACATGCCATGGAGGGAATATGTGACACAATATGGTAAGATTATGTGACAGGACATAGAATATGCGAAATGCGACACGGCATGGTAAGAGTATGTGATATAGCATGGTCAGAATAAGGACAAAATAATAATAGTAATAAAATAAAATAAAAAAGAAAGAAAAGGCCAGTCAGTGAGTGGCACAGTGCATCCGCACGCTGCTAGGCACAAGAGCACCTTGCTGGATGCAATTTTTTCACGTCTGGCAAAGGCGCTCACACTGCACCCTTAGGACTGAAAATAGGTATAAGAACCCCACTATAGTAGCAGCAAAAACTTGGAAAGAAAATTTTGAAAAAACCTAGCAACTAGCAACCAACAACCAAATAGCAAAAAACAATGATGAAAAGCTACCAAAAATAGGAAGTAGCCGAAGGGAAATGGGACTTCTTTTTCTTCTCTCACGGTGAGTACATCTGAAGGTTTTTTTAAAGGGTGGAGTAGCTTGGGAGGTGCCACCGGTTGGATGGTAGAGTACTTTGGTTAGGTGTCGCCAGTTGGAGGGTAAGAAAGCTTGCCTTAGGTCCTGCCGGTTGGATGGTAGAAAGACTTGTGAGGTGCTGCCCGTTTGAGGGTAGGGAGCTTTTGTTAGTGCTGCCGATTGGGTGAGTGAAGAGAGGTAGATCTTGGGTGAAAGAGTAGGAGAAAAAATGGGTGAA
>NW_018397263.1:3761758-3821835 GCF_002168275.2 Theobroma umbraticum | reverse complement strand
AGTAACCAGTTTTAGGGAAAGAGGAGGAAAGAGAAAAGTGAAGAAAGGAAAGAAATTTACTTAAAGTGGGGGTCTCTAAACGACGTCGCATGGCTAGGGAAAGAAAGGCATTTCCTTTTTCCCTCAAGCGGTGCACTTGGAACAAATCATTTCGAACCAGGCCGGACTGGGAGCAACCTTTGACACCTAGTGGAGCTTGAACCCATTTGGAACAGTGGGTTAAATTTGACCTAGTAGGTAATGGATCTGTTCATGGAATAATGAATTAGGTTTGAACTGTTAAAGTTGTGATATTTTAATTTCTTGTTTTTTAGTTATGTAATAGTGTTATAGTAGTTTTATTGTTTTTTTGGTGTTGTTTGAAATTTATGCACATAAAAAGTAATATATATGAAAGCTAAAAATGAAAATCTTTAACATAATAGATAGTAGACTTAGTGAGTTAAAAATTATGCATATATAAAAATAAATAAATAACAAATGGCTAAGAAATGATGGTGATAAATTTAGGCTGAAATATACATATGTATCAAAAAAATTACAGATATATTCAATAGTAAAAACATATAGATAAATAAATAAGCATTTAATTACAAAAGTAGATTTTGGTGGAAGTTAGATATAGTGAAAATAAAAAGTTTGTGTTAGGAATAAATTCACTTAGATTAAAGCCAATATAGATGAGGAACCCCACTCAAACTATAAAATGTCAAGAATGGAATATAAAATGTAGTAACTAGTGAAATGTTACACATAATTATAAAATACTTGGTATTGTAAATTTATGAAAATATAAGGGTACAAGGAAACATAAAATAAAAACATATATTAAAAATGAAATAGAATGATACTAAATTGCGTGAAATATAGATTTTATGCGAGTTATAAGGATGAGTATATATAGGGAGAGAAGATGAAACATAAATAGGTTATATAGGTAAAAGAAATGAAATACTTATATTACAAAATTTGTTTAGGTATTTATAAATATAAAAGCATACAATATAATACAAAATTATAAATGTTAAAATAAAATGGTTACTTTGAATTAATCCGATGCTAGAATTTCACCCAAAATGGGCAAAAAGTTGTCCCTTTCTGGGTGAATTTCTTAAGTGCAAGATTCGAAGAGGATTTTCACTGAAACATCGAGATAAATCCAAACTCTATATATTCCAATACCTATTAACTCAAATAATCATTTTAAATGTTAAAGAAATAAATTTATATAATGTTATATTTAAATCTAGATTGATATAGTTAGTTACTTAGCTTAAACAACTATCACTAAATAAAATTAATTAGATTAAAATTTAAATATTAAATAATTAATTATTTATTTACTAAATACGAAATGTAGAGTTAAATAAAATATATTAACCCATAGTATTAATTAAAGGTTAGTGACTTAAGTAGCAAGTTTCCAAAATGGATATATACAAATAAGTAAATAAATAAATAAGGTAGTAAATTACCCTAAATTATTAAATACGTTGTTCCATAAATTATAAATTACCTAAACCATGTTTAAGTGTGCTTCTGTAAACATCATAATTTCATTTTATCATAGCATGCCACATATGTTTTGTTAATGAGATGGGAACTCCGAGGATGGGATTTCTTCAAAGAACTTGTAAAGACGAGTTCTTCTTGGAATATCCCTAGGTGAGGAAAACGTCAAGACCTCACCAAAGCGTTGGGATGGTCTACGAACAGTTTTTCAATACAAGGTTGTTGTTCTCATTATTTAAAATTGATAAATCATGGCATCATTTTGTAATTGCATCATGTGCTTCCGTAAGTTCGAATAAAAAGATTTAATCTACTAATATAATAAAGGATTAACTAATAAACAAAGATTAAGAAAACATCAATAGTTTAGATTTCAATAGGATAACCTAAGATTAAATGGTACCGCTCATGGAACGGGTGTCACGGGGTGTTAATCTTCCCTGTGTGTAACCGTACTCCCGAACCCAGTCCCTAAAAATCATAGACCAGTTTAAAATTTTTTCAACAAACTTGAAATTAATTTAAGACCTTGTTGATTAGAATCGAGTTAGAAGGTGGCCAGTCACACATATGCAAAAAGATAGGTGGCAACTCCCAACCTAAGTTTTTTCCCACATCTAGTGATTAGGTTCTCGGACCCTAGCATTATGACAAAAAGATAGTTGTAGTTTCTCCTTTGCTTTCTTTTATTGTTTCATCTGTAGCTTTTGCTTTCAGATCAAGCATTCTAACGCGTTGTCTACTTATAGATGATATTGAGCCATGGATGATCTAGGGCTACTATATGTCTCCAATGATTTATGCATAGAATGCCATAGTCATGAACGAATTCCTCAACAACAGATGGAGTATCGTAAGATCTTCTCAAGTACAATTGTCTTGGAGTTTTTATTTTTTATTTTTTTATAATTAGAGAAAATGGGATTTGAATCCTGCTCTTTAGGCAGGAGGATAATGCACTAACCAATGAGCCAAATGCTCAAGTGTAAGATCTTCTCAAGTATAATTGTCTTGGTGTTTCTGTTTTGGTGCATATAATTGTATAAACTTTGGACAGACATTTATAATTTTCTTTACCGTAAGCCTTAATCAATGTCTTACAAATATTTATCTAATGCAGAACAACACAGACCCTAAAATTGACCCACCAACAGTTGGGAAAGTTCTTCTTAAGTCTAAAGGCTTCTTTATTGAGGATAATTGGTCTTGGATATGTGTTGGAGCACTCTTTGGGTTCTCTGTTCTCTTCAACATTTTGTTTATCGAAGCATTGGCTTTCCTTAATTGTCAGTGACATTTTCTCATTTACGCATACAATTGGTTGTATTTGAATTAATTTCCAACATTGACTCGCTGCTAATGTGTGGGTTAATTGATTTTCATCCCTGGGTGATTCCAAAGTAGTAATTGTTGATGAAAATGAAAATAAGAAGACTAAAAACCCATATGTAGGGAAACGACCAAAAGGCAAGTAAGCATTTTTTTTTAATCTTTAAGTTCAAAAGTTAATGTGAATTTGTCATCAAAACTTATATTAATTCAAGTTATGCCATCTTTTTATGAATGCTTAACCTTTCTAAATGATTACAGGTATTTATATGCGATTGAGAAACTCTTCAGGACAAGCACCTAGAAAAGGAATGGTTTTACCTTTCCAACCCCTTTCACTTGCATTCAACCATATTAACTAACATGTGAATATGCCTAAGGTAAGTTACTTATTATCTTAAACATTTCACTTTGTGTTTTATAACTTACATTTTTTCTTTTTTCCTTAATTAAAGGAAATCATTTTATTAATAATGCAATCATTCCCCAAAAAAAACCATACATGATAGCTGCTCTTCCATAAAGACATGGAGCAGCCATAGGACAGAAAAAGGAACATAAGTAGAAAAGAAAAATTACGCTTAAATACAATACATATTTGTATCTAAAATCCAGAAAACACCAGATGAGCGAATCCCACTACACAGCATATAAAGCAATATCAGGCGACACCGTAAGCTTCTAAGCATCACATAACTGAAATAGAATAACCTCTAACTAGCAGTCAGATAAGCAACATCATAAGTTGTTATGCAGAACTTAGCAGCCTATATGCCAAGCCTCACAGGAAATCCAATCGTAACAATAATAGCATGGGTCAGTATAACAGCATAGAACAGTAAAAAGCCTAACAAGGGTATCCACCATAACCACACATAACAACATATCGCAAAAATAATAGCATGGGGCAGCATAATAGCATAGAACAACCATAGCCTAGAAGGGGTATCCACCATAACCACTCACAACATCGTTGCCCTTTCAACATCGCACTTAGCTAAAGGAATCAGCAAGTCAGTTGCCTTAACGAGTAAACATTGAGGTGAAATCTTGGTTTCTTTACTAGGAAATGAAGGCTCAAGGGATTACAGAGGATCGTCTTCAATTGCTATGAGATGTTAGTGGTGCTTTCAGATCAGGGATATTAACAACATTAGTGGGTGTCACTGGTGCTGGAAAGACCACCTTGACGGACGTATTAGCAAAAAGGAAAACAAGAGGATACATTAAGGGAAATATTAGCATCTCAGGTTACAAAAAGAACCAAGCAACATTTACTCTTGTGAGCAGTTATTGTGAACAAAATGACATTCACACCTCAAATGTTACAGTTTATGAATCTCTTGTGTGCTCAGCTTCGCTCCGTCTTCCTTCTGACATAGACACCAAGACTAGAAAGGTTGATAAAAACATTATTTCTTTAAATTCCATGGAAATCTCTTTTTCTCTTTTTTTCATCTTCTCATAAGCAAAGTTCCTATTATAACCTACATTTTTCAATATTTGCCTTTGTTTAGATGTTTATTGACAAAGTAATAGAGTTAGTTGAGCTCCAACCCCTTAGGCATACTTTAGTTGGACTACTAGGTGTTGATGGTCTTTCAACAAAACAAAGAAAGAGGTTGACAATAGCAATAGAGTTGGTTGCTAATCCTTCTATCATCTTTATGGATGAGCCAACTTTTGGACATGATGCTAGAACTACTGCAATTGTTATGTGCACAGTAAAAAATACTGTGGATACATGAAGAGCTGTCATGTGCACTATTCACCAGCCTAACATTGACATCTTTGAAGCTTTTGATGAGGTAAATTCAAACCACTAAAGTCCTTTTGGGGAACTTTTCCACCTTTGTTTTTGTTCTTTTTTAATTAATTTATATTACCTACACTCAACTTGGTATTATGCTTGTTGCGGTTGCTGTTGATGAAAAGAGAAAGGCAAGTCATTTATGCTGGACCTTTTGGTCACTACTCTCACAAGCTTAT
The DNA here is from genome assembly GCF_002168275.2 of Theobroma umbraticum. Lineage (NCBI taxonomy): Eukaryota > Viridiplantae > Streptophyta > Magnoliopsida > Malvales > Malvaceae > Theobroma > Theobroma umbraticum. The sequence continues at coordinate 3,817,005 of NW_018397263.1, read as the reverse complement.
AGATTATTTGGAGGTGAAAATTTCTGTTTGTCTTATCACATATACAATGTATTTCCCCCTTAGTAAATCCCAATTAGATACTTAACAAAGACTGTCTAAGTATTTCCTCTAAGAGAAAATGCAGCAAGAGCTAATTAAATTGCATCTTCTCCTACAGGTTGTCAACGGGGTTCTAATGATCAGGGATGGATATAATCCAGCAACATGGATGCTTGAAATCAACTCTCCACCTATTGAGGCTTAGTTGAATGTGGATTTTGCAAAATTTACGCCAATTCTTCACTTTATCAGTAAGTTTAACTGAAATGACATAGTTTAGACATTAATTTTTTTCCCCTTCACAGGCCCAAGACTAATAAATACATTGTGCTTAATTTCTTTTGTTTTTTTGTTTTTTCTTCTAACAAACTTACAAGAGGAATCAAGAACTTATCAAAGAATTTAGTACACCAACTTCAGGCTCCAGTGATCTCTTCTTCCCAACCAAATTCTCCCAACCATTCCTCACTCAATGCAATGCCTGCTTCTGGAAACGGTACTGGTCTTACTGGAGGAATGCTCAATACAATACCATTAGGTTCTTTACAAAGATAATTATTGGAATCTTATTCGGTCTCATCTTCTAGAACAAAGGAGAAAATATGTAAGTCTTACTTTTCCTTTCTTCGATTAAATTGAAGAATTACGAAAAAATGTGGTCTAGGCACTATGACACATTTATTTGTTTACTATTGAGCGAAAATTTGGCATTAACCAAAAATATTTTCATGTACTGAAACAAACAACTAGATCTTATTAATCTTCTTGGAGCAATGTATTCTGCCATGTTTTTCCTCAGAGCAACAAATGCTTCTGTTGTGCAATCTATTGTTGCAAAAGAGAGAACAGTCTTCTACCGTGACAGAGCGATCGAGATGTATTCTAAACTACCTTATGCATTTGCTCAGGTAAAACTTTTCACTTCTACATAAGAACTTGATTGGTTTTCTTCCTCCCCTTTCTATTCCTGAGGAACTTAACTTTTCCCAAACTTACCACTGAATGCTAGACTTAAAGAACAATACTTTATTCTTCAAGTGGCCATAGAAATCATTTATATTGTAATTTAAACGCTCATTTACACTTTGCCTCTTGACATGATGATCGGATTTAAGTGGAAGGTCGAAAAATTCTTATGGTTCTACTACTACATATTAACATGCTTTGTCTACTTCACTCTATACGGGATGATAATTGTTGCTCTAACACCGGGCCATCAAACTACCGCAATTGTCATGTCCTTCTACCTTAGTTTCTGGAACTTGTTCTTTGGTTTTCTCTTTCCTAGGACGATAAGTCATCTCAAAGTCATTAACTACTCTTTCTGATTAGCTTGTTGGTTTGATAATCTAATCCATTTGAAAAATTTTTTAAGAAAAAAAACCAAAAATTTGCTTTATTCACCCATTGCGGCAAATCCCTATATGGTGGATGTGGTACTAGTGGGGCTTTCTCGTGCCTTGGACACTATGTGGGGTTGTGACCTGTCAAGTGGGCGACAAGAATGATCTTCTTGAGATCCCTGGACAGAGTAGTGGGTGTAGATACCCAATTTTGGTTTTACAAAATAATTACATTCCAAGCGTTCCTTGCGGTGTTCCAAGAGCTGAAACGCCCAAGGTGTTCCAAGTATAGAAGCGCCCAAGGGCATTCCAAGTGCAGAAGCACCTAAGGGCATTCCAAGTACAAAAATGCCCAAGGTATTTCAAGTACAAAAGCACCCAAGGGCATTCCAAGTGCAGAAGAGCTCAGGGTGTTCCAAGCGGAGAAACGCCCAGGGGCGTTCCAAGTACAGAAGCGCCCAGGGAGTTCCAAGCGTAGAAGCACCAAGGGGCGTTCCAAGCACAGAAGCACCTAAGGGTGTTCCAAGCACAGAAATGCTTAGGGTGTTTCAAGTACAGAAGCACCTAGGGGTGTTCTAAACACAGAAACACCTAGGGTGTTCCAAGTATAGAAGCGTCTAGGGATGTTCCAAGCGCAGAAGCAGCTAGGGGCATTCCAAGAATAAAAGCAGCCAGGGCCATAGAAGCACCCATGGGCGTTCCAAGTACAGAAGCACCCAAGGGCGTTCCAAGTGCAGAAGCGCCCAAGATAGTTCCAACCATAGAAAGTTACGGGATTTCAACCGTAGAAGCGTTCAAAGTGTTATAAGCATGGAACAACTATTTGTATGGGAAAGTGAAAGTAACTCAGAACAAGTGACAGGGTTTATAAGTTACCTTCACATGTGGGATGTTCTAGAGAGTTTGGCTTGGTGGCTCAGATATGGAGATAGTTAAGAAGATTTACTCTTAGCCTTTCTTTGAAGTACATGTGCTTTACCCTTTTTATTCTTTCTTACTTCTTAAAAATACACGTGACACATTATCAAATGCCACTATTCCATTTACTTAAAACTTATACCCACTACTCAACTACATTGTCATTCTTCTAATATCTCGCAAAACGTTCTTCAACTGCCCTTACATGATAAGCACGTTCTCCATGATTAAACGTGCTTTCCCAACTACTCCTAAGAAAATGTTATTATTCAGTATAAATAGGAGGTTGGGACATAAGGAGAGGGATTTTTTTAGACTTAGCAAAAAGATTGCCTTGAAAGCTCTCTCTAGATTCCTACAAATATTCTTGTCCTTTAACTTTTCCCAATTGCCGTAATCCGTCACTTTCTCCACTTTTCTCATCCTTCACCACCTGCCACCCAAAGTACTTACGTTTCAAGGACTACTCCAATCTTCCTCTTTGTCGCCTCTAACACATCCCAATTCACTCATTACAACACGTCCTCTGTCCCTAATCAAAAGGACCCTCTACAGTGTGCCAGTCAAGGGCTTTCTTAAAGACTACTTAGGCTTTGAATATGACTTCCTTCCAATCGTTGTCGCGGCTCATATTGGCCGGTGTCTCCTCTTCTTCTTAGTATTTGCTTATGGTATCAAGTTCCTCAACTTCCAAAGGAGATAACCACGTTTCATGTTAGTTTTAGGAGTATACCTGTAGGTTAGAAAACCAAACTATAAGCATAGTCGATGGATGGGGAAAACGTAAGGGCCAACAGCATTCCTTTTGTTTCTTTTTCTTGAAAGATTTGAGCATTGAGTGACTTCATCTAACATTGTCTTTGTTGCTCTCAGTTTTTGGCGCTATACCTTAGCAGTACCGCTGAGACCATGCAAAATTCTGTTCATTCCATCTGTTGACCTTAACCTAGCAAAGAATTTATTACTCCATCCTTCACTACCATTAATGGATGTGTCTCCTGCAATTTATCACACATGCTCTTTGTTTTTCTCTCTTTTTGGTCACTGAATGCGGGTGAACAAACACAAAGAGTATAACGTCAGTCCAACAAAATTCCCATCACATTAATGGGCACAAGGTAAAGATAAAAATGTGAAGGAGATTAAGGCAACCTCCGTAGACTGAAACAAAAGTTAAGGCAGGGGACAAAGTTTCGATGCCATAATTCAGTTGCTTCAATTCAACGCTGGTAGATGCTGATTCCAAGAAAAATGCATCCATTAGAGGGTTTTACAGTTTTACTCATTGGGACTTGGAATTAGCAATTTCTCTGTTTAGATAGCTAAACCAAGTAATTATCATAATTTTTTTAATTTATAATTGAGACATTACTAGCCTATAATAAAAAAATTTTTGATAATGAATAATCAAATTATTGAAAGCAATAAATTATAAGTATTAATTCTGTTATATGATAGTGACCTTAATTTCTAGACTTTGGAAGTTAAGATTAAACTTTTTTTAATCATCAGTTACCAGTCATAATAGTGAACAATATGGAATCCAAACTTAACTCTTGTTTAGGAAAATAAACAATGGGTAAAGCTTTATTTATACAAACAAAATGCCAAATAGTATTAAAAATATTTACATGTGCGTTCTAGTTTCTACCCAGCTGAAGTTGTGGCGTATATAAGCTGGCCACTTCTGCCGATGATAACTTCCCAAACTCCCGACCGAACCCCAAAAATGACAGATCCCGCCTATAAACCCAGAACCGTAATCTGCATAGGAGACATCCATGGCTACATCACCAAAATTGTCAATCTCTGGTCCAACCTCCAATCCAAGATCGACCCAGAATCCTTCAACACCGCCACCATCATCTTCCTAGGCGACTACTGTGACCGTGGACCCGACACACGCAGAGTAATCGATTTCTTAGTCTCTTTGCCGAGGCAATATCCGAATCAGAAGCATGTTTTTTTGTCAGGAAACCATGACTTTGCTTTCGCCGGGTTTGTCGGGGTGTTGCCGGGGGAGTTTGAAGCGAAGGACACGTGGGAAGAGTATGCGGATAATGAGGAAAGAGAAGGGTGGTATAAGGGAGAAGGGTATGAAAAGATGCATTTGCAAGCGAGGAGATGGAGTGGTTGGATTAAGGCTAAGTTTAATGCTGCCAAAGGGTTGGAGTATAAAGGTTCCATTTATGATGCTGCTCCTACGTTCGAGTCTTATGGAGTATCTCATGGATCTGCTGGTAATGCATGTTTTTTTTTTATTATTATTATTTTGGATGGTTGGCTTTTTCCATATATGGCTCTGCCTTTAATCAAGGTGGTTTTTTAGTTAGAGCTTTATTCTTGGTTTTCAAATGATAACTTACAATTTGTGGCTTTTGGGTAATGGTTTGGACAATTCAATGGTAAATGGAGATTTACATTCTAAGATATTCATTTTTCAATGGATTATTGTGTTTGATTCTTCGTCATTCAATTTCAATTGAGATTTTGGATTTTGAGGGTATGATCAAAATATTAAGTGGCAAATGGATTCTTGATTCATTCATGGTATGGTTCTAGATTGTATGTTTTTGAAGGACTGATTGTGTTTGACCTCTTCTTAGTTAGTATGTTGAATTAGGTGCTTGTGTCTGATTAGCATAATTTCTAATTGTTATTTTCAATTGGCTTATTGCACTTGAGGGTTATCTTAGTTGTTTACATTTCAATGGGGATTTTATTCTTATAATTTTAGTTAACAGATTGTAATTGGGTTCCTCTGGATTGAGTTACTCCTTTTTAATCTAAGACAAGATATTTTCTGCTCACAATTAACATTGATTCAGATATCTTAATTTTTATTTGAAAGAAGGATTGTTGTTGTCTGCAGATTTGGTCAAGGCAGTTCCTGAAGACCACAAGAAATTTCTAGCTGATATGGTTTGGGTTCATGAAGAGGTATTCCTTCTTCTCTCTGGCTTTTCTTAGCTTTTAGAACACTGGTGTGTGATGAGAATGTGGTAAATACTTTACAGTGAATAGTACAAAGTAAGTTAGAAGCAATTCTTTAGTTTTCTGGAACAATAATGTGAAGATTAGTTATAATGTTATAGCATGACTACTGAATAAAGGTGGTAAAATTAGTGAGTATTTTAAATGTGCATTTCTCCAGGATGATGTCTGTATAGAGACCGAGGAAGGACTTAAACATTGTAAATTGGTTGCTGTACATGCTGGTTTAGAGAGAGGGAAAAATGTCCAAGAGCAGCTTGAATTTTTGAAAGCCCGAGACACCCGAGTGCCCAAGGTAACAGCTCTAAGCGGGAGGAAGGATGTTTGGGATATCCCCAAGGTAATGAATAGTTCACTACCTATGACACAACTCTTATCTATCTTTGACATTGTTGTCCTTAATATATAGATAGATAGACTTGACGATCAACTTCTTAACTCCAGTGAAGCTTCCTTTTAGGAGGGGTACTGTGCAGCTTTTGTGGGCTTAATAACATGATTGTCATGATATGAAAGCCGAGTGATCGATTGTTTGGTGTTGAATACTTGCAGGAGCTGACTGAGACAATTATGATAAGTGGTCACCATGGGAAACTTCTCATCGATGGCCTTAGGCTGGTTATTGATGAAGGTGGAGGACTGGAGAGTAATCCGGTGGCTGCAGTCTTGCTTCCTTCAATGAAGATAGTTCGTGACACAGATAATATTCCTTAGTTTTAAGGTTCTAAAAGATAGTCATTTTATACCTACGTCCTTTACAAATTCAACAAAGCATAGAAGCCCTTGATTTTGGGACATGAAGTAACTTCCAGCCCATAGTAATGAAAGTGAATTTGGAGGCACTTATAATTTTTCTTGTTAATCAGTTGGTTATATCTCAATTATAGATAATTTGGAAACCAGTCAATAATATTTAAATTGCCTGACTGGATTCTTCTGCAAGTTGTCAAATATGTCAATTATAGCATATGTTCTGTCTTCGAAGGTTCTTGTTGGTTGGAATTTTAGAGAAACAGGAGACAGATCCATGATCATTTCCGCTTGATTTGCTGCTTCTGGCTCAAGTGGGTTTCGGAAAGAACTTGTGAAATGTCTTGGTTTTGGAACAGGAAAACTGAATGCACTAACGGAAGTTAATCAACAGATACAGTTAATGGTTTTAAGAATTCTATGAGACAAGCATAATGGCATTTAAGTTCATAGTACGATGTGGATTGGTATACCCTATAATCAAATGTTACAATATAAAAGAAATGAATGGGATCCATCACCTCCCCCTGTATTCCCAGAAAGGAAAAACCAAAAATAAAAAGTTTTTCACTCCTTGTCGGAACTTTCAGAGCTTGATCCATTTCCTTTATTATCAACAGCACCATTGGCCAAAGCTCCATTCCTCTTAGAATCTTGTCCGTCCTCTTCATCTTCGCTGTATTCACTCTCATAATCATCATATCCATCTTCTTCCTCCTTTTCCTCCCCAATCTCCCCTTCCATGACTGCTCCCTCTTCTGACAAGGGACCTGTCCTTGTACCTGCTCGACTCTGTTTCATTATTTTCATCTTTAAGTTTGTCTTCTTATCACAACCAATCCAAGAGTCACACAAGCAGAATGCAGTCAAATTGTAATTTGCCTCAGCAGGAGCCTGAAACTTGCACATTACTAACCTTGACCCACTCCTTACTTTCTCAACGGCTTCTCTAACAGCTGCATTTGTCTCCTTCAGACTTGCCCCTGAACCTTCCTTCAACTCTTGAATTGCTTTAGATGCTGCTGTTATGGCCACAGCCTCATCCATGAAGCTAACCTTTTGGGAGATCCAAACATCATTGGAGACAGAGTCAGCAACCAGTAGCCAGAAGTTCTCCTCCTTGTGGAAGGGAAAGTAAGGAGCATGAGGAAGAGAAGCAACAAGACCGCTCCCACGCTTAAGCGTGATCCAAGCGTGCATCGTGACAATATCACCCTCTTGTATCCCCTCTTCACCTTCTGTCTCACATGTGACATCCATTGTCAAGGAAGGCATCATTTCAAGAACCATCTCCACATCTTTGGTTTCACCAGTAGATAACCCTGCAACCTTAGTCAGCAGCTCAACTTGATCTTCTAAGGTCAAGTTGCGGAAATCTTGAAAAGTTCGCATTTTCTGCAGTCATAATGAAAGAGATTCTTCAAACTAAAGAATAATAGGAAACAGATGCAAAATGTTCAACAATGCCATGTCATGATTCATGCATGTTACATCACAACATCAAGGCAACATCTTGTTTTATAGAGCATTTATCAATCCGTACAAGTAAGAACGTAGCATTTTCACCTCCTTTCTAAGACAATTGAACTACGGCCATCAATGTGAAAATTTCAACCTGAAGTCTCGGAGGCTTTGCTAATGAACCAGTGTTTTTCTGCCTCTTCCACAAATAACTTAATCCAAAAAACATGACCAAATGGTTGACATACAGTGTGACTTGAGATGCAGAATAATAACCAAGCAACAAAGCAATAAATCCCGAAAAGATGCCTATATACAGGTGGCATCATAGAATTACTGCAGAAGCATCAAGACTCTTTAGTGGAGTACAAAAACCAATAAAATAAGCAATGTATTACCTTCCTTGCTATCTTTTTTACCATGGCCTCATTAAAGTGAGGCAGCTGTAGAAAGGGTGCAAAACCTTCACTCGATCCCCCAACACTCTTTCTAGCACTTAGCGGAACTGCCTGGTTCAATGAATAAATAAAATTAATCACTTGGTAGAGAAAAGAAAAGAGAATGAACTTATGCAGCAAAAAAAAAACAGTATTAGAACAAATGGAATTGAAGGCCTGGCAGTGAAGGCCCAACCTATAGAATTATTAGAAGAGAAAGTTTATGAATAGAGATTTGGTACAAAATTGTCACTAAAATGGCAGGTAAGAAACCTTTGACATTTATAGGTCAAATGCAATAGGAATAAAATGAAAACGGAAAAAAGCAAGGATTATCAAAGGTGCCACACACAAAAACATTGGCAACTGATATGATGGTAGTGCAAACCAAATGTTAATATTCCACTTCAATCTCTATTAGGCAACACAGGTTGCTAATTCTCATCAACAAAGCCTATTTTGTGTTAGTTTAGGAAACTGATCCTTCCAGAATATGCAGCAAACCATTTAATATTTAAGCTGCGTAGGCATACCTTGTAATTAACATTTTTCTCTTTGGTATGTTGCAAATGACTACATGGATAGAGGTAACTAAACATAATATTGGCACCGAAAGTGTTCAGTAAAGTCATACACAAGGAAAGCACCAAATTCCAGACAACAGAATAGATTCCAAAAAAGGAGCATAAAAACACACCTGAATGATATTCTGAGAAAGCTCAACCACACCAATTGCAGGTCTCAACCACCCATGCCCTTGAGCAGCGTGTGGTATTAATGCCATCTGTTTTCATATATAACATAATGACTGATAAAACTTCCAAAGAATGCAGAATATTATGACTTGCGAGCATTCTTTTGTTCAGAAAAGTAGAATAAGATAGCTGAGGACCTAGTAAACACACTCACACATCAGTGCCAGCTACAGAGCATTATGGCTTTGCATTCTAGGAAATTCAATTATTTAAAAGATTATGATTAGGATGAGGAGTTGCAATAGATTGGAAATAACTTGTTCTTTTGCACTTCTTTATTGAAGAAGATGAAGATGGTAAATGCACTTGATTTCTTAGACAATTCTTCAAAACCCTTAGATGCCTAACAATACCGAAAATTTATAAGAACAATGTCAATGATCTTGCGAGAAACAATAAAAATACAGAGCTATTTTTATCAATATGTTCGAATCTGGATGCATGTACACAAGTGACAATTTTCAAAAAATGTGTGCAACAAATCCATTATTGTGCTAGAAGAGCTGATAAATCTAAATTCACCTTCATTAGTTCCTCAAGAAGGCGGGGTGAAAGCTCAAGCATGCGTCTAAAATCACACAACAAAGCTGGAGGCAGAGCTGCACACTCACGAGTCAACTGGGCTTGGATCAATAATTCTGCCTGAAAAGTAGAAAGGTAAGTAACGTAAAGCAGCAAGAATATAAGCCCAAACTTCAGTGTGTTTGAGTAACAAGATAGTGAAAGACATATAGAAAGGCATGGCTGCAAATGAGCCACCTTTACAAAAGCTGGGTGCTGCTTCCAAAATTTAGCTTGTTCTTGACGAATATTCTTAAGGTCCAAGTTCAGCTCGCTCCTGACCAACATGAATAATTTCAGAAGGGGCTCCCTATCACTTTGCCGAACTGGGATTTCCATGAATTCTGCAGCTTTTATGAAGACATCCAAGACCTTGCTGCACAAATAGACTACTATTAGAGAAAACCAAAATGAAACCTTATTGAACATGGTCAACAGAAGTATAATTTATGATAGCTTTTAGTTCAACTATCTGACTTCAAGTCTCTACCATGTCAAGCCAATGCAACAAGGAATAAGGTGAAATGACCCAGTCATTCACCTAGTTGAATTGTTTGCTGGTGGGAAAATTTCTAGCCATTACTGAAAGAATGTCAGTCCAAGGTCTCTATAAATTTACAAACACAAAACAATAGTGACCTTTTTATAGGTCTTTCACAGTAAACATTAGGTAGCAAATCAACAAGGAGGAACTTTGTACCTCGGAGCTAAAGAAGGTTTCATTAAGTAGTAGTAGGCAGACAATGTTTGATGCATCACATAATTTCCAGTATATTTGGCTGATCTTGAGAGATATATAACAGTCAACACCAAGGGCAGAAGAATGCATACTCCAACTATTCCCAGCAGAAGTATTCCACCTGATGCTCCATCAATATTCAGCAGAAATGGAGGTAGGGCTATACCCATTTGAAGACCCTAAATTATGAAACCAGTGAAAATAGGACGACAAATCAGAACCAAACTCTCTCAAACATGAAACTGCTATTCTGCTGCAATTAAAGACAAATCCAAGGAATTTTATTACCTGCCTGCCATCTGGGTGGCCATACTTTTCGAAATTTTCCCGAGAGACTGAATCTGTCAGGGCCTGATAAGCCTTCGAAATGTATTCAACAAAATAATTGTGTGCCTCTGAGAAGAAAGGGGAGGAGAAAAGGTGGATAGGTATTAGGTCTTCAAAAAGAAATCCAAAGTGCTGCCAAAACCATATATGGGAACAACAAATAAAACCTATAACCTGGATCTGGATTTTTATCAGGATGATACTGTATCGAAAGTCTCCTATAGGCTTTCTTTATGTCTGAATCTGATGCTCCAGGTTCCAAACCAAGAATACTAAATGGCTCAAACACTTTAATCTGAGAAGCAACAAAAATAGACAGATGAATTATGTACTATCATGAGAAACACCCAAGGCACGCCACACAGAGTATACAACGTTGATGAAAGAAACAAACTGATAAAAATAAAGGTTGCTTGCATTAATATATTAATACATGATCACAAAGATATTAATATATGACCATTCATTCCATGTTTGCAAAATCAGTTATGGAAGAATGCAAGACTAAATTTCATAAATCCACACATGACCATTAAAGTCTTCACCTAAAGCCTATAATTCCATCCTATAACAGATGAGGTAGTAGCTAACTATGAGATTAAATCATGTGATCATCAGATATTAGCAACAGATGGAGTACCTCATGGGTTGTATGCTTGATATAGTATATCAGCATCACCATGATAATCCAAAGAAGTACAAGGGTCAAATTTCTACATGTTGAGAAGTTTGAGATCTGCAAAAGTAAACCAAAGGATCAAAAACATACAGAGCATTGTCAGTCAAACATACCATTCCTAACAATGAATAAAACCATATAGGAAGCAAATTTACCCGTTTGAAAATAGATTTCCCATACTTTCCAGAACGAGAACACACAGAACACTGGCAGTGGATAGTCATCGTATTCTTCGAGAATGCATTTAATATCTTAACTAGAGTGTATGGTACCAATGGCAGAGCCATTATAGTCAACACGAAGATTGGGAACAATGCACTGTTCTCCTCTGACGCAGCCATATCGACCTTTCTACTATTAAAAGGAAACTTAAGGAATTGATTTTTTCTTTACACAACCCTGTAACAATAATTTGACAAAGAATCAACATCAATGCTTAAATAAAAAAAAAAAAAGCTAAAATTTCAATACAGAATAGGCCTACTCCAATTCTTCTTTTGGAAAAAAAAAAAACCTTTATTCTATAAAATTAACAAATGAAGAAACGTTCTGGCAAATTTGATATAGTTTACACTTTATATTTGGCACCAAAATTACATTTACATTAAAAATCATAGCATTAATCCGACAAAGGCCAGTATTGACGCAGCAACTGGAAACTTCCGCACCATGAATATCTAATTTCTATGAATTATCATCCAAAAAAAGCATATAAATAAACCAATATGTTCATATGCTTCAATTTATTTGATAAACAAATGAAGACACAACAACCTTATTAAACTACCAGAGCTGAGCGAATTTCTCTGCAGCGAGCAAATAATTTGGGCACAAGAGAAAATTCGTCAAACTTAATTTGGTAAATTAGAAAGAAAGATGTTTTGATTTTTTTTTTTTTTTGGGTGGGTTTGCAGGTAAAGTTAAGGGATATCCAGGGAGAAGGCTTCTTCAGCTCCAGGCCCAGGCGTCGGGTTGGTCTCGTTCAAATTGCAGAATACCTATTAATGAGCTTACATACATATGTATGTATACGTATGTATAAATGTATATGTATATATATACATATATATGTAGATAAGTATTTTCTTTTCGGTTATATGTTTTGGTTGAAATAAAATAAAAAAATAAGTAAAATACTTTCTCATTTTTAAGTTTTAATCAAAATTTTAAATATGTTTATTAATTTTTAAAATAAACACTCTATTTTGAAAGTATAAACACTGTTAATAAAAATAATTAAAAAATTAAAATACTTATTTTTCTTTATTAATTCTTTTTAAAATAAAAACAAAAATATAAAAAAACACCAATATGTGCTCCCAACTCCCCAAGAGAAGGGAGCACCTTTTTTAAATAAATAAAAAATTTTATTTTAGTAATTTTTAATTTTAAAAAAAATAAAATTATCATTTTAATATTGTCAAGCCATCAAATTAACGAAAACAAGTTTATATATTTTATTTTAAAACGTAAATTTAAATAAGCATTTATTCTTATATTGTATTCAATCAAGTTTATATTTTTTTATTTTAAATCAAATAAAAATTAAATAAATACTTATAACTAATAGTTTACTAGTTATTATTAATTAATTGTATATGAGATGAAAATATCTAATGATCATGTCATCATTATCACATTGTGTGATTCCTAAAACTCAATTATAGTCACCATAGATTTTTTTGTATGGATGGGATTGACTTAAATCTATTTTTTATAATAAAATCTTAATAGATTTTAATCTATAATCATTTATGTATTAGGAATGTATTAGCACTTTCATAATTCCCATTTAATTGGTACCTAATTAGTTATGTGTCATCTTTTAACCTTCTTAAAGAAACTTTAGTTCAGGATTCAATTTTATTTTCTTTATCTATTTTCTATTTTTATAATTTATAATTTTTTGAAATAAATAAATAAAAATTCTTAAAATCAAAAATTTTTCAAAATCTCTAAACTCTAATGGCATAATTTGAAAAAATTTTCTCACTTAAAAATTCTCAGGAAACCATCTCTTTTAGTATCCTTAGATTCTATTATTTAATTTTATATTTTATCTTTTATAATTTATTCAAATATTTATGGATATCCTTGGTACTAAAAATTTTTCCAATTCTCCAAACTCTTATGATATAATTTTGAAAAACTTTCTCACCCAAAAAATTCTCAAAAAGTCACTTTTTTTTAGCAATCTTGAGATTTCCATCGTCAGAAAATTTTCATAAATTTATATAATATTTCTAATTTTTAAATGATCTAAAAATATATAAATAAAAATATTAAAAATAAAAATAAAAATTAGCTCAAAGGCCATTAAATTAAAAAACACTTTAATCACAATGCTGAAAAATATCAATTAAACTAATTTTAATATAAAAAAATAAATATGAAACTCATTGAAAAACTCAAAAAAAAAAAACCAAATTAATGGACTAAGATTACCCAAATGGGTTTATGCGAACCCAGATACCAAGCCCACAAATCTCCTCCTTAACTAACATAAAACAACACCGTATTGAGATTATATATTTCCTTTTGATCTTCTTTTTCTTATTTCTCCCTTTAATCGAAATAATTATTTTACAAATTAAATCGATTTTTTTAAATTTAGAAAAAATCGAAACTTAATAACTCCAAAACTATTTCTCTCCTCTACCAAATACGTCCACTAGGTTTTTCTTTTTTCATCTCCTTTAAGCATTGCAACTTGAGTATATTTATATTCAATATATTCTATTTCTTATTAAATTGGTCACTTAAGTTTTAATTCAATCTAACCTAATCTCTTTTAAATTTTTAAATTCATCTAAAATTAAGATTAATGCAAATCTATCTTTACCCTTTTTCATGTTGGCTTTTCTTTTGATATTTTTCTTATTTTCATATATTTTTACTTTCAAAATTTTGAAACACCTCGAGCAAAATGGATTGTTTACAATTATGTTACAATCATGCTACATTAACATACACATCACCATCTATTATAATGTGTTTGTATGTTATATTAACTACACATGATATAGAATGATAAATGATATTTTAACTAAAGTAATTGTTAATTATAACAACTTACTTGACTCAAAGTAAAATATAAAAACTTGGTTAAATGTAATAAAAAAATAAAACTTTATTTTAATTTTTTAAAATAATTTAATAATTTTTTAAATATTATATCAAAATATATAAATACTCTATTTTGCAAACAATAGTTGTAAATTCTTTTGTTATTGCTGTTAAATTGTCAAAATTACAATTTTGGTTGTCCAACAACATCCAAAGAGTCTTGACTAAAAGGGAAAGGGGTAGCCTGACCCTTATTCTTTCTCCCACTAGTGCCATGAGCTCTTGCCCAGCTCATTAAAGTGTCCACATCACTTTGATTTTTTGTTTTCTATTTTAGAAGATAGACCACTTTAAAATTTTATTTACCATGCCAACATAATTTATAGATGTTGGTAAAATAAATACTAAAAATAGGAAATGTGTTATGAAATATAAATTGAAAGAATGACAATAAAAGAAAGAAAATAATTATAAAGAAAGTGTTTAGAGGAAGTAAGATCTTATTCAAATATGTATTTACCAATGAAGTGAAGAATTTATTTATAGACTAATAACCCATTATCTAGATAGAATTTACAAAATAAATATAATACTAAGAGATGAAATAAATGAATTAAATCCTAATCTTAATCCAATCTAATATATATCTAAATTTATATATACATAACAAAATGAATATTTACACATATATTCATAACATTATCTATTAAATATCCATTGTATTAAGAATATATCTCGTTAAAACCTTACTAGGAAAAACTTTATGGGAAAAAATTTACGTAAAGGAAAAGAGTACATAATTTTTTTCTAACATACGTTTTTGAAATACTGTCTCATTAAAAATCTAATCAAGAAAAACCTGATAGGAAAAACCTTTATAAAAGAAAAAGTATAATGCGTATTTTATTTTCCTTACGACTGCATTATTTAGGATCTTTAAAATGACGCGTTCTAATCTTTTGTACTAATTTTTTAAATGTCGCAGTAGAAGGGGCTTTAATAAATAAATATGCTAGATTATCACTTGACTGAATTTTTTCAACACTAATATCACCTTTAGATATGTTGAGTTACAAATTTTAACCAGACACATTCACAACTTACTTCATGAATTGCTTAAATTTTTGCATGGTTAGAAGAAATAGTAATTATAATTTATTTTATAAAGCACCATGAAATAGCCATATCTTCATATGTGAATAAATAACTTATCTGAGATTAAGTTTTGTGTAGATCAGATAAATATTATGTATCTGCATAACTAACTAAATTTGATTTTGATACAGTTGAGTAATATAAACCAATGTCCCTTACTTCTTAAAGATATCGAAGTATATATTTTATTTTATTATAATATCTTGGTATTGAATAAGAACTACATCTTGCTAATAAACTTACAACAAATGCTATATTAGGTCGTGTATTACCAGCAAGATACATTATTATTCCATTTACATTAAAACATAGTACTTCAAAATCAAGAAGTTCTTCATTATCCTCACGATGTCGAAAATAGTTTTTTTTTTACATCTAGTGACCTTACAACTATTGATGAACTCAACAGATGTGTTTTGTCCATATAAAATTATTTTAGTACTTGTGCTATATAATTTTGCTAAAAATCGTTATTGACAAATATTTTATTTATCAAATGTTCAATTTGAAGGCCAAAAAAAAACTTTAATGTTTCAAAGTTTTTCATCTTAAATTCTTTCTTTAAATAATTCACGACTTTTGATAATTTTTTAAAAGTTCTAATAATATTTAGATCATCAACATAAGTAGCAATTATCACAAATTCATATTCAAATCTTTTTATAAAAACACAAAGACATATAAAATCATTTCTGTAGCCTTCTTTCAACAAATATTAACTGAGACAATTACATCACATGCACCAGAATTGTTTTAATCTATGAAAAGATTTATTTAATTTGATTGAATAAATTTCTTGACAATTCAAATTTTGAGTTTCAAGCAACTTAAATCTTTCAGAGATTTTCATATAGATATTACTATCAAGTGAGCCATATAAATAGGCCATAACTACATCTATCAGACGTATTTTAAGCTTCTCATATATTATCAGACTAATTAAATATCAGCATGTAATTACATCCACTACAAGAGAGTATGTCTCTTCATAATCATTATTAGGTTTTTGGGTAAAACCTTAGGTGACAAGTTGTGTTTTATATCTTACAATTTCATTTTTTTCATTTTATTTCGCACAAATACTTAATTATATCCCACTAATTTTACACAATTCGGTGTACGAACTATAGGTCTAAAAATCTCATATTTTGCTAGTGAATTCAATTCTACTTTAGTAATGTCTTTCCACATTGGCGAATCATATCTATATCTACATTCTTCAATAGATGTAGATTCAAAATCCTCATTTTCTTTCATAATATTGAGTGCTACATTATATGTAAAAATATTATCGACGTCTATTTCATTCTAATTTCATCTTTTCCCTATCACGACATAATTTATTGAGATTTTTTTATTTTCATTTTTTTCAGGTATATGAATTTCTTGTGAAGTTATATCAAGGGTCTCTTTTGGAGTTTTTATGTCCTTTTTCTAACCATCTTAAATATTTACTCTTGTCTCTTTTTGAAGTTTTTATCTTTGAAATCAATTGGTTCCCCATGCTTTTAACATGCCTTAGACTCATTAGCAATAGCAAATTGTCCTACTAGGACATCAAATATGATTAGAGCATTTGCAGCTAGTATATGAGATTTGTTTACACTCTTTAAGTCAGTAAATACGTCTGGTAACTGATTTGCTATATTTTATAAATTAATTATCTTTTGAATTTCTTTTTCATATTGATTTTTGCGAGAATTAAAACTAAATAATGATAATACATTCAACGATATTTTTCTTTTCTAGCTGCTTGTTTTCTCCCATCTAATGATGAAAAAATTATTTCATCAAAATGACAATCAACATTATCCCCATGCCTAAAGAGCATTTGGCTCATTCGTTGATGTATTATCCCATTACCTAAAGAGTAGGATTCGAATCCCCTTTCTTTTAATTATGAAAAAAATGATAATCAACAAACTTTACCATGAATAAATTTTTTGTTAAGGGTTCTAGATATTTAATTACAGATAGAAATTCATATCTAACATATATTTCTAACCTTCTTTGAAGACCCATTTTTATACATTATAGTGGAGCAATTGAAACATGTATCGCATATCCTAAAATTCTTAGATGAGAAATATTTGATTTCTGACTATAAACCAATTATATAGGGAGAGAATTTGTGATAAATTGTTAGTCTAATGCGTACAAGTGCTGTTACATGCAAATTGGCATGTAACCAATCAAAAATGGAGAGTTTAGACTTCCTAAGTAATGGTTTTGCAATCAGTTTAAGACGTTTAATAAATGATTAAGCTAGAACGTTTAATAAACAATTCTATTAGAACACTTTGTATATGAACATAAAGAATAGGTTTTTCAACAGTTATTTCAATTAACATGTAATATTCATTAAAAGCTTGAGACATAAATTTACCAGTATTATCAAGTTAAATTGTTTTGGTTGCATAATCAAAAAAATGTGTTCATAAATGAATGTTTTGTGAAAGTAATCTTGCAAGTGCCATATATGACCATCTTGTCTATACATCGATTAAAATCATAAAATATTTAAATGATCCATATGGTGGATGTATGGGTCCACATGGGAGATTCAGTCCCAAGTTTAACTATGAATATGTTTTAAAAATATAAGAGATTTAGTCTCAAGTTTAACTAGTGATGGCTTTACAATTAATTTACCTTAAGAGCAAGCAACACATAAGAATTCATTAAATTGAAAAATCTTTTAGTTTTTCAATAGATGATCAAATACATTTTCAAAATTTTTTTGCATCATTATTGATCCAGAATGACCTAACAAGTCATACCAAATATTAAAATTATTAGTAAACTTCTGATTTATTATAGCAAGAATTTCAATTATTCTAATTTATGTGTAATACATTCTAAAGAACAAAGTGAGTAATTTTTCCTAATCACACTTTTTAGCCAAGATAAAATATGTAATATAAAGATATTCAGTGCCTTTTTCATTCTTTGTCTTAATATGATATTCGTTTAGACGAATATCATATTTTATCTTTAAAACTTAATAAATTTTTTTGAGACTTAGTAGAAAATTATTGGCTTCGGGTAGCAAAATATTAACTCTTATGGAACATTCAATTAATCTTATACTACTAGATATTATATTGACATTGATTTTTTTCATTGTCAAGTGAAAAAATATTTTTTATATTTAAATATAGTGTATGTTATAGCACTATCTATTAGACATATATCTTCATCATTGATCTTGAATTTAACAAGATGAATATTCATAGTTTTTTCAATAAAATAAAATATATAGCTAGAAACTTACAAGGTAATATGAGAGAATGTTAAATATAAAATTTATTATTAAAACATAAAAAAAAACCTTCTTAATAAACTTATTCTAAAACACATCAACTTTTTAATAAAAACATATCAACTTCCTTATAAGGGTATACCAAAACACATCAACAAACCATTTAAGAAATTTCATTTTTGGGATTCCATCACCAATCAGATGATCAATTCATTTTTCAAAGTGGGTAAAAGATCAACATCTAAATGTGTTATATCAACTTGACTATCATCTTGAACAGAATTTGTTTCAATATTTTTTTTCTTTTATCTTTCGATAATACTTGATAAAGTTCAACAAAATATTTTGACGTACGACAGATAGGTGACCAATAGCTTTTCATGTCACATTAATAATAGATATTTTCTATACTCTTTTTATTTTATCTACTTTTATCTTTTTTTTTTTGTATATCTTCATTATTCATCTACTTACGGTGGTTAAATATGTTCTTATTATCAGACTAATGATTAATGTAACCACCACGATTGTGATAATTATGGCAACATCTTCTACGTCCACGGTTATAACCATAATTTATGATCACGACCATAATTTCAAAATAATGTCGCATTCATTTCAAAGAATGGAGTAGAGCCAATTGGACAGGATTCATGATTTTTCATCAATAGCTCGTTATTTTCCTCCGCCACAAGAAGATATGAAATTAATTCAGAGTATTTCTTAAAGCATTTTTTACAGTAATACTATTGCATGTGCACATTTGAGACTTGAAAAGTAGAGAATTTTTTTCTAACATATAAGCATGATTCACTTTTCTCTTTACAATTTTAGTTTAGAATTAATTCTAAATAATGTTGAGTTATATTCACTTATAATTTTAAAATCTTGTAACCACAAATGTATCATAACGAGCTATTACTAAAATTATTATTTTCTGATGGTTATAACTTTCCTTTAGGCTATTCCAAAGATTGATTTGATTTTTTATCGTGAGATACTCAATTTTTAATCTTTTATAGGGATAGTGTGTGAAGGAAAATCATTGTGTTTGCCTTGTTCTAATTAGATTCTTTATTTGCTTATTTGAGGATGTCTCCAACACGCAAAGCATCTAAATGAATCTCAACATTTAAAATTCAAAATAGATAGTTCTTGCTAATAATATCATGAGCAAAAAATTCAAGCTTTGTAAAATTTGACATGGTGATAACTGAAGAAAAAATGAATTTTGACTTTGAGATAATAATGAAAAACGATGAAAAACTAAGTGATACCAAAACTTGAAAGATTAAAGAATCGTGTTGTTAGCACAAAATATAAACTTAAAGAACAACTATAAAAAAAAAAGTAAACAATTGTAAAGAAGAAGATCTTATTCAAATTTGTATTTATAAATAAAATGATGAATCTATTTATAAATTAATAACTCCTTATCTAGATATAATTTATAAAATAAAGATAACATTAAGATATTAGATAAATGTATTAAAATCTTAATCCAATTTAGTCTACATCCAAATCTTACAACAAAATGAATATTTTCACGTATATTCATAATAAAAAGAAACTATATTTATAGTGCATCTATTCTTTTTTTAAAAAAAAAACTTATATTGCATCTATTAAATACCAAGATTTATAAAAATTCTTTTTATTCTACAATGTTTTTAGCATTTAGGTTAGGAAGGGAATGGATCATGTTATTGGTAAAATATATTTGTCGTATTTGAAAATATGTAGGATATTTAGTTCTTTACACATACCTTATAAAGTATAAAGTAGTGTAGAAAAAGGAAAAAGAAGTACTAATAATTATTTGATTATTGTAGAATTAATGGATCACTTTACGTGTTGAATTGCAAAACGTGCCATCTGCTCAACTTTGCGAAAAGCTTGCGCTAGTCACATGCTTTGTCGTTTGGCATGCCTAACGTACGATGTCATCCCACTGTTCATATTTTGTTAAAAATCGCATTTCCATAAGGAAAAAAAACTAATATTTTAAATGATTCAGATTTGAATCTTAAGATTAACAAAATCCATATTTTTTATTTTTCGTATGAAATAATATTTTATGTAGATGTTAATTGTATATTATATTTCTTCTAAGTATACTTGTTGCTTTGTAAATTTTACACAATGTTTGTTTTTGTTTATCCACTTTCAAAGAACAAAAATAACAATATATATGAAATGAAACTTTGATAAAGCAAACTAAACATGGAAATTTTACATGCACAATTGCAGGTATAATGGACTATGAATCGTGACCGTTGCCTCATTGTGACACATGAGAATGAAGAAAACAGTGAAGGGAAAAGAGAATACGTCCCATGTAGGAGAGAGTAAGAAGAAAAATATGAAGCAAATTTGGTGTCTGAAAGCCCCATGGATTCTGAAAGAATAAGGCAGTTGATTCCATCAATTGGAGGGTGGTATATTCTTCTGAATGATAGCGATGGATGTGGATCGATTAAGACATTTGTTTGCACTTTCCACTTGCAATTTTTGGCTCAGAAGGGCAAATCGTCCAGACAGGATGCAGCGTCGTTATCTTGTTGGACCATATTCTTCGATCCCCTTGTTTTGCCCTGATATATGCTAAGACGATAGTATCATATTAAAAAAAATATCTTCCACAGTCGATCTGCACATTTGCACTTGATTACATGAATTGGGGGAGCCACTGGGATACATACGACGAGAGAGTGAGAGAGATATTCACATACGGAAAGACTGATTCTCTTCTGCTTTCGCATTACTACATCTAAGTTAATTTTTTGGTTGGAACTTCGAGATTTTAAATTATTTTATAATAAGAGATACTTCGTTTTGCCTCATAAATCTTCTTTTTAAATTTAAATTGGAATCCTGATGTTTAACATAATTAATACCAATAAAAGGTATGATTACTGCAATTTAATATTTATTTTCATCTATTTAAAACCTAATTAATCCTTATACTCTAAATTAAGTTTAAGTGACTTACATATATATAAAATTTAATTGCTTGTAAATTAATGAGATTTGCCATACAAAAGAAAAAAGAAAGGTGAAATTTACACTTGTTTTGTGTACAAGAATTTTACTATGGCCAGGTATAATCATTTTCCTGCTAAGAGCAAGCTAGTTGTTATAATGCTAGAGATTAAAAGAGGAAGTTAAGATTGTTGGTCCAGAGTTCTAGTGAAGGATTGGTACGATGTAAAATTAATTACGTTTTACATTATTTCATATTTTTTATTCAATTTATATATTATTAGTTCAATTCTTAGATTTTATACTTTATTCAATATTCACACAAATTATGTATATCAAGTTTTAAATTAATTGAAAATATTTAATAATTTATTTGATAACAAGAAAAATTTGATTGGTAAATTATATCTTAAAGAAATAATATTTTCGATAGATGTGATATGTATATTAGATTAACTTGAAACTTTGTGTATAAATTAATTTAATACCAATATAACTTGATCCCTCCTCACAAGTAAGATTTAGCCGTGTATATTTATAAAAATCAAATTAAAAATAATGTTAATGCCTTACTTACCACCCTACATTACAAAATAGGAATTAACCCTTTAATAAATACTTGCCACTTATTTGCATTTGTGGAAATTTAATTTTGAGCCAATTGTTTTGGTAAAGAATACAATTACCCGAAAAGATCAAATCATAACCGCTGAGATGTTGGAGTTAAATGGAGGATTTTATTTGATAGGAGTAATACCACCTTTTCTTAACTTGTGACTTGTGAGAAAGAAATTAAATGAGGAAAAAGATTAAAAAGAATATAATGTAGATATTGACAGCCGTACGTTTCACCAGCCGTTCGTTCCTGATCTCTTCTTCTACCTACTACATAATTTATGAAGAACAGGATCCACGTGGCGGGCCAGCGGTGCCAATCTGCTGACAAGACCAAAGAACTGTCAGTACCTGAGATGGACGGTCAAGTGTGAGTTTGGTGTGGGCCCCACGTTCCAAATCTAGCACCTACACCCGTCCCCATGCAATTCTCTACGGCACACGTAGCACTTCCAATATATATCACTTCATTCGAAAATTTAAAAAGAAAAAAATTAAACATAAGATTTTGTTTTTTTTTTCTCTTTCACTCACGCTTCTCTCGGTGGGCTTTGGAACTCTCATTGGCGAAATCTTCTCCTAATCTCATCTCTTCTCTTCACTTCTCTTCTTCTGTCTCTCTTTTTGGATCTGTCTTTTATTATTTTCTCAACTTTTCTTGCTTTCCAAACAGAGAAAAATCGCGGAAAAGAAGTAATGGTTTACGGTTTATCTGGTATACGGTTACCTTGTGTGCCTTCAGTGTACAGGTTCAGTCAGTCAACCTTCAATGGCGCTCGTAGGAGTAGCAGTTTCTCTCTTTTGTTGAAGAAGGATCAAGTTTCTCGTATTCTCTCTTTTCTCTTTTATGCTTTTTACGCTTTCTTTATTTTTTCCCCTTTTTGGAAATACGATTCTCTCTCTTTCAATCTATCTATCTCTCTTGCATATTTTTTATTCAGCTCGAACTTTCTTTACTTCTTCTAGGTGTTATTTAAGTAATCTAATCTTGTATTCCATTTTTTGGATAAGGAAAAAGTTGTTGATGAAACAGTGATTGGATAGCTTTAGCAAATTCTATTACTCAGTAACTCAAACTAGTGAACTGCGATGTTTGATTTATCTTTTCGTTTCTTTTTTTTTTAATTAAAGAGTTCGAGTTATAGTATGATCCCAACGTAAGAAACGAACTGAGTTCGAATACGATGTCGTTTACTTATGAAAATTATGATTAAGTACGGACAGTTAGATTTTCTTTGATTTACGCATTCGCGATCGTTGATTTGTGTTTAGCGTTATCATTGATAAAAAGGTTGATTGTCAAAGAACTGATCAGCATGATTCAAAACGTTACAGCTGAATTCATGGCGGTAAAATAAATTACCATGAAGAAGATTCTGATTTTGAAATGAAGAAGTAATTATTGCAGATCTAAGGAAGGTTAATGTGAAAGTGGAATTGTAAAAAGGATGATTGTAGTCTAATAGCAGGCAAACTTTAGTGGAACGGAATGCTTTAGTCTTACAGTTAGGGCCTAAAGGTACTTAGTTTTAAGCTTGAAATTCTACAGCTGAAGATAAATCGTTGCCTTTGACAACGCTGTAGGTGTATAGCTTGTTGCATTATCAGCCTTATTCAAAGTTGTATTGGGATAATTCAATTTGTTTTCTAAGCATGTCCACATGATCCTTGTTTTTGATTTCTCTTTTTCTCTAATGAAGATGGATTTGTATTTGTTAGTGTAGTTTTTGTGCTGTTAGAACTCTCTATGGCTGGTGACTGCTTTTATAGTAATTTGCTTTGGAGTATGTGGAGAGCTGATTTCATGCTTGCTTGTAGGGAAGATCTTTGCGCAAAAGTCTTCTTATGATTCAGACTCCTCATCCTTAACCGTTGCAGCATCTGAGAAAGTGCTTACTCCTGGTGGTCAGGGTGATGGTTCTCCATCTTTGACTGGTCAATTGGAAAGTCCTAGCACTATTTCAGATGATCCACAGGTCTGTGATTCAACATACAGAGAATTATGCAGACTGTGTAATTTTTTATGTCTGTAAATATTACACTTCTAGTGTTAGATTGAGTGCTTTTGAATTTTCATGAGTTCAGAGGAGCATATTGAGAAATGACATTTTGAGATGGAGTTCATGTCAATAAAGCTTGTTGGTTCTCTAAAACAGTTTTAACTTGTTCCTTGAAGACTTGTGGTTGTTTTTTGGAACTACAATTCTTTTGGAAGAAAATTATTATAAGACACATAATTGGCTGTAGAATAAGGTTGGGGAATTGTATGTTCTTGGTTTTCATATTTGAATTTCTTCCCATTAGCTGTTAATTTTGATGTTCATTTCAGGTAACCAATTCAAAATACAGGAGTGGACTTTATCTTTCTGATTTCTTTATGATTTTTTTATAGGTAACTCATGATGTAGATGGTAATGAAATGGAAGATGATGGGAAGGTTGAGGTTGAAGAACAGGAATCTGTTCCATCTGCACTCGCAAATAATGATGAAAAAGCTTGTGACGAGGCGCCATCTGTCCCTTTACACATGAAAAGTACTGAGAAGGGTGAAGCAAAACCAAGATCCATTCCCTCTCCTGGTGCAGGACAGAAAATATATAAAATAGATCCAATATTGTTGGGTTTCCGTGAACATCTTGATTACCGGTACGATAATCTGCTGTTGTTTACTTGTATGAGCAGTAATTTGAATTTGAAATATTGAGTCTCCTATGGACTGAACAAGATTGCAGATTTTAGTTCCCTAGTTGTTGAAATTTTGTTTGCTATCATACTTGTAGTTGTCTGCATACTGTGTTTCTCTATCAGCACTTTGCTGGATTTGCCCATGGTTGTTGGAGGTCCACTGTGGATAGGAACTCAGTGAATAAATCTGTATTTTCATTTCTCATATTAGCTGTTCATGATTGTACTATGATTTTGAGGAGCAATACTTGAAAGAGCACTCACAGTTAATTATGTTTCTGTGCTTTGTTTCATTACGTTAGGGCTGCACTTGGTTTTTTATTTCTATTATTTAGTTGTTTAACAAGTTTTACCTGGTTGAATGAGTAAGCAAGTAGCTCTGCCTTTTTTTTTTTCTTCCTGCGTATTTGAATCACATATGATTGATTTTTAAAGTTTGTTACCGATCTGCCACTGGCTTAAATGGCAAAAGCAATAAGCTGCTAATGGTCTTGTCATTATATGTGCATTTGAACCCCAGGGAAGGAGCTACACTTACTACTGAAAAGGATCCTAAAAATGCCAAAATTTAATGCGTCTGATTAACTTGCTTGTGTAAGGTGTCATTTGACATGGCAACATTAATTTTGATGGTCGATATGTTTTTTTTTTGTAGATGTTTATCTCTCTGTTGCATTTAATCTTGCAGTATCTGTTTTTGTCTCTTTTGTTGAGGCAGATTCTTCTTTTGTCCTCATCCAAGTTCTCATTTTTTTTTCTGTATTTTATTTTTTCAGCACTGCTTTATATCCAGAATAAGTTAAAACCTTTTTCAAGATTTGATTCCCCTCGTAATTTTATCTAATTACAGGTATGCACAATACAAAAGAATTCGTGAAGCAATTGATAAGTATGAGGGTGGTTTGGAGGTGTTTTCTCGTGGCTATGAGAAGCTTGGCTTCACACGCAGGTTACCTTTCTTCCCGATGTCTAGTTGTTAGCATGGGTTCATTTTCTGTAGCTGTAGTTTTGCATATTGATTGCAGCTCCCATGTTTGCATGTCATTGCTTACACTAAATGTAATTTGTTTTGATTTATTACTCTTTCTGGTTCAAAGAAACAATTTTCATTTGTTTTGATCTATCACAAAAACAATTTTCATTAGATGAAATTAGTGTTAAAGTATTCTTGTAATTGATTTGTGTGGGAATCAGTGCACATGATTTTCCAGAACTTTTACTTTTTATGTGTTTAAAATTCAGGCAGATTATTCTCAGAATGAAATCAAGTTCCTTGTGGTTCAACAACAAGTTATGGAATAGGTGTTTGGTTCTTGGGTGCAAGTAAAAATAGATAAATTTTATGACAGGCCATATAATTAGTCCTTTCCTCCATTGTTTGGCTTTTATACGTTTTGTTTATTTATTTCTCCAGAGTTTATATGTTTTATTAAGTCATTTATTTGTTGTCCTTGTTTCCTTTATGTTTTCTTTGTATTACATTACTTAATTGCTATCTTGTTGACTTTAATTTTTAGTGAAAATGTTATTTTCTAATCATGTTTTATGTCTTAAATTTTTTATATGATAAGTTGATGTTGTTCTTTCTGATCATAATCTCATATGGCTTTCAGTGAGACAGGAATAACTTACAGGGAGTGGGCACCAGGAGCTAAGGTTTGTTATGCATCATTCTAACATTTTGAGACTTTTACCATTTAATCTTAGTAACTTCTATGTGTCCTGTTTTTACTTCAATTGTTGTGCTTATCATACGGCATTTTCTTTTTCAGTCAGCAGCTCTGATTGGAGATTTTAACAATTGGAACGCTAATGCAGATATTATGAGTCGGGTATGCTATGTTTTTTACTGTAAGAACAAATTGACACCTATGCATTACTTTTAAATGAATTGATATATTTAACTTGAAGTGTATTGAAGTACATGATAATTGGACAGTACCTTTGTAAGTGCTCCTAAATGCGATTTTCTTTGGTTTCTTTGTGAACCTTCCCCTATAATATGTTATGGAGTGGCATAATGAAGTTGGTGCTGCTTACATCTCAAAATATCAGTAACTCAGCTCTTTGTTTTTGGGGCAGTCTTCTTACAATTTTACATCTGTTGATGAACTCCATATGATTTGTGTTGCTATTAAATGAGCTCTGACCTCCCCATGTTAACTCTCTGGATCAGAACAAGGTGCTTTAAGATTTATGCCTTAGGAAACTGTAGTTTTTGCATGCTCAGCTGTTCCTAAGTCAATGCTTAATCTTCTCTAAATGGCACAAGCTGAAAGAAGTTAAAGTTATTTAAGCTTGGATTGTTAGAACACTTAGCTTAATATTAAATCTGAATGTGGATATGGATCGTTTTATTTATATGTGAGCATGAGTAAGCTTCTTAATGGACCAAAGATTAGGTGTATAGTCTGGTGTAGTTGGTATACTTTGAGGGCCCAAATGGTAAAATAAAGAAGATAATCATTTTTTTATAATGAAATATCAGAATATGTAACAATTAATTGTATTAGCAGATTCAAGTATTATTAGCATGCCATGCAGTCAAGTATAGAAGGGAAGGTAACTGTGCTAAATGCTTAGATAGCCATGTTGATTTACATTGACAGTGATGTCTTGTGTAATTGTATCTAGTGTCTTCTATTTTCCATCTAGTGTTTAACTCTACAAAAGTGAACTGGCTTTTGACAGAATGAGTTTGGTGTCTGGGAGATCTTTTTGCCTAATAATGCTGATGGTTCACCACCAATTCCCCATGGTTCTCGTGTGAAGGTAAATTACCTGTAGATGAATTATAAATTTGGCTTTCGAAAAGTTATTGTGTTCCCATTTAAATGCTGCCTGTTTATTAATTTTTTTGCACTTTTTCGATTCAAAGTGACAGGAAATTGTAAAAAATTATAACTCTTTCCTTGTAAATCAACAATTTATTTATCCTCTTAGTCATGACCTGTGGACCAGGATCCTTCAAGTGACACTGTTTTCTATGCAGATGCCATTGCATGTCTAATTTGCAAAATTCTCTTTTGAATAAAAAACTGTCATATATGATTTTAACGTTGGTTCGTAGTCAACAACCTTCACAATAATTAATTTAACTAGAATCCATGATGCAAAGGTGTGTTACTAAATAATTGAAAAAGTTTAACGGTTTTCTTCATATTTAATAAAGAAAACTGGTTTTAGAAATAAGTTGTAATATGATAATGGCAACTTGTGATATAAACAAGAGAAAAAATAGGAGATATTGGTCATTGAATAAGAGGAGAAAAATTGGGACTGTGAGAAGGCTAGTTGCTGAGTTTGATTGAACATGAGTTAAACATTTTTAAAAATATTACGTAGTTTATATGAGTTGAACTAAGACAGTTGCTTTTACTATCGTTAAGATTATGGTTGAGGAATTTATAATGTGCTGTATCAATCAGACATGGAAGGCATTATCATAGTTAAGTTCATTTTCATGCAATATTTTCTTTTAAGCTGGATGATTACAGCAGTTATTGCCAGTTTGCTTCTCTACAAAATCTATGGATGCTTATCATGTTCTTCCATGCATATATGGTCAATATTCCTAGGTAATCGAGATATTAAAGAATCTCAAAATATACATGTTGCTTCTTCCACTAATTTAGATGATAAAAATTACTAATAATTCAAGCACATGTTATGGAACCTGCTTATAAGGCCATTTATGCAAATTTAAAATCCTTCAAAGAGCTTAGTGCATGATTAATCTTCTGAAACTTTGCAAGAACAAATGTTATGGAGAAAAATACGATATAATTCTGCCGTTCAGTGTAAAGTGTTGTACATGCTGGCCTTAAAGTATTTAATGGGTGGACTCCAAGTCAAACAAAATTATTCAAGGTATCCGAGTTCAATTCCAACTAATTACCCCCCCGCCCCCAGCCACCCCCTTTCCAAAGAGAGAGAAAGAAAAGACAGAAAACAAAAACAGTTTCTTTTTCTGGTGGACTGTTGTGATCATGTCAATTATCATTAATCTATTTGCCATGTGTCAGTATTAACTTGTTGACCATATAACTGTAGATTCATATGGAAACTCCATCCGGGATTAAGGACTCCATTCCTACTTGGATCAAGTTCTCTGTTCAAGCACCAGGTGAAATCCCATACAATGGCATATACTATGATCCGCCAGAAGAGGTATATTTAGTGGTTGTTTGATCTCTTGATTTTGTTGGAAATGTTAGATAACTTATTGTTCTCAAACCATAAGCTGCTGAAAAAGTGGAGTTTGCATAAAATCAGAAGTATTAACTAGTGTTTGTGATAATCTTAAAATGACTGCATGTGTGTGAATATACATAGGCAAAAGCATGCGTGAGTGCCTGCACAAGAATATGTAATTATATAAACAGATAAGGATTTTCGTATTCATCTTCAAGTAAGGATTCAAGGAGGTTGTTTTGATGAATGTTGTTCATTATATCCTTGTGTTAAGATCGATTCCCTTTTCAAAAAATAATAATAATAATAATAATAAAAAGGCTTCTAAGAAAACAATTTTGGTTTGTTCACTTCACGTTCATGCTTGTTCAAGTTTAATCACTGCACAGCATGATTGACTTAGTTGAGTCTGTTACATGTGTCTTATCTCAAATTTCTTGCACTTTCTATCATGATTAGTCATATTTAATTTGTGACAGGAAAAGCATGTATTCAAACACCCCCAGCCAAAGAGACCAAAATCACTTAGAATCTATGAGTCACATGTTGGAATGAGTAGCACGGTATGCATCTCCCTTCTCCCTTTCACATAGCAATTTGTTATTTTAACAATTCTGTCTTTGTGCTCGATTGCATTTGTATGGTTGATTTAATATTAAAGGAGGAGCTGGACTTTGTGAAAATGCTTCATCAAATGCTATCATCTGTGGGATCATAATTTTTGTATTGTGTCTTTCAAGACTTGCTATAAAGAAGTGTTCCAGCAAGGCAATGAGGGAAAAGTAGGCAGGAGTTTTGTGAGACAATACATTGGACAATCATCATATTATTAAATTTGAACTATAAATTTTACACCCCCCTCCCCAAACACACACAGAGACAGATAAAAAAGGAGAAACAGTTTAAGCTTGTATTGATCATTTTAAAGAGCATCAAATAGTGTAGCTGTCTGAAAAGGCCTTTGAAATTTTGAAAATGGAACTGTTTGTTTTATCCTTGTCCAAATGGGAGTGTGGCCTCTCGTAAAGAGACACCCATGAAATTAAGCTCACAGAAAGCAACGTAGGTGTAAATGGCCTACCTTTGGTGTTATTTGCTTAAAGGAAATTATTCTATTCAGATTGTACTAAAATATAAGTGTTAGTACAACTAGTAAATGATAATGCAAATGCCAAACAGCTACTGATTTAGATCTCTGTTAACTGCTTTGTGTTTAGAAATGTCTTAAACAGCACTTACAAAGCAATAAATGAAAGTTGGTAGGAATGTGTTTCATTAGGATTCTTTGTCCACTTCTAAAACCCTTGGAGGGTTGGGTCCAAGTCGTAGGACATGGTATTACAAAAATATAGTTTTCTGTTATTTGTATCAAAAGCTTGCCATACTAAAAGGTTCTCAAGCCTTAACATGCTAAGTTGTATGTAGCTAAAATACAATCAGTGTTCTCCTTAAATGTAGGAAACGACCATTCCGCTTTGTGTTTTTTGGAACATATGAAGAAATCTAAGGGGGGGAGAGGGGATTGTAAACCTCGGACCTCAACACTCTTAAAAAGAGGCATAACAGACACTAGGCTGAACCTGCTTTGCTATGATGAAAAAGTCCAGTAAAAGCAATTTAGTGTGCTTTAAGATTTTTGTTTTTCCAGAAAATGATTCTGACAGCTAATCTGAAGTATTTCTTTTGGTAGTTCCTTTTGTTGATTGTGCATCAATCAACTTTTAGCCTTATGTATTGCCTTGCTATGTGGTAGTAGTTTGTGGATATAGTATAAGACTGACATACTTTGTAAATTTTGCTCCCTTTCTGATTAAAATGTAAAGTTTGCTCATTTTTGCAAGGAGCTAAATTTTCAAGCATAATGTGGTTCAAAGAAAATTTGTCCCACAAACACCCTTGGTATTTATTTTCCATGTGACATTGTGGTATATTTAACCCATTTTTTAGCTAACTTAATCTTGTGAATTCTGGGATGCAGGAGCCAATAATTAACACATATGCCAACTTTAGAGATGACGTGCTTCCCCGCATTAAAAGACTTGGATATAATGCTGTTCAGATTATGGCTATTCAAGAGCACTCATATTATGCTAGCTTTGGGTATTATCTCCATCATGATGTTAGCTCAATCTATTTGTTGCTGTTTATGTTTGTTAACTTGTACTAAACTTCTATACTGTGGATGTGAACAGAAGTATTCTTCAGAATTTAGTTTTGTTTATGGAAGCTAACCTCTTCTACTTTTAACAAGTAAGTTTTATCTAACATGTTCCAGGTATCATGTGACAAACTTCTTTGCACCAAGCAGCCGCTTTGGAAACCCTGATGATCTTAAGTCGCTGATAGATAGGGCTCATGAGTTGGGTCTACTTGTTCTTATGGATATTGTGCACAGGTTATAATTAGATTTGCAGGAGAATTTCATTTCCTTAAACATGCCTTCGGCTTTATTTTCTGTTACTTTTTTTACACAAACACTTATTTTTCCAATTTCTTTTTTTAACAAGGAAGGAAAATATCAACTCCTTGTCATTTCCTGCTTTGACTCTATGGTCATGCTTCCAGTAGGCTTGATGCAAATATAGCCATGAGATTTTAGGTTCTATTTGGTTGTTACTCTTCATACTTGGTTTTTTCTAGTTGCTTTTGCTTCCTAATAAGTTGCTAAATAACAAATTGAAAAGGGGGAAAGCAAAATCATAATTGGTTGAAAATAAACAAAGACTAAAATGCAAATAAAAGTTTTAATATAATGTTCTATAGAAAGAGGAATTTTAGTAGAAAAGATTATATTTTTTATTTTTAATTCTTTTAAAGCTAGTTGCAAAAAAGAATCAAACAGTACCTCAGTGTATTTTTTTATGAAGCAAATTTTATCCTATATGTCATGTATGTTCAATTCTTTTCTAAACTGTAGAACAAATTTTTATTTGAGTATTTATTCTGTTGCCTTAAATAAGCAATTTTTTGCTATAAGTTTCAGTTAATTTTTAATTTTGTCTTAAGGCTTTGATTAATTTTCTCAGCCATCTTTGTATCTGACTGATGTTTGATGAATACAGCCATGCATCTAATAACGTGTTAGATGGATTGAACATGTTTGATGGAACTGATGGTCATTACTTCCACTTGGGGTCAAGGGGTCACCACTGGATGTGGGATTCTCGCCTTTTTAACTATGGAAGCTGGGAAGTATGTACTTTCTAGCCAAACTTCTCTTAAAGAATAGTTTGTTGAAAGAGTTTTGCTTACTCCCATCCTGTTGTGTGTAATATTAATTGTTACTTGTTGCTTTAGGTACTAAGGTTTCTTCTTTCAAATGCAAGATGGTGGCTGGAAGAATATAAGTTTGATGGTTTCAGATTTGATGGTGTGACTTCAATGATGTACACCCATCATGGGTTGGAGGTATTACCTGAGAGTTTTTGGAAATTTTCTATTTTGCTTGGTGTTAATAACTTGCAACTTCAGATGTTAATTATCAAAGTTTTGACTTTATTTTCACATAGAGCAGTGGAACTGATATAACTTTTGGTTCTTGCAATTGTATGGAGCATCATTTTTCTATGCTTGTTTCTTAATTCAATTCTCTTGAGGGCTAAAGCCACTGCATCTTTATAATGTGTTACCCAACTTAACATTTGTTTTGCTGAACTTGCTGTAGGTAGCATTTACTGGAAATTACAATGAGTACTTCGGATTTGCAACTGATGTAGATGCTGTTGTTTATTTGATGCTGGTTAATGATATGATTCATGGGCTCTATCCTGACGCTGTTACCATTGGTGAAGATGTAAGTTCTAGAACTCCTGTTGGAGTCATGATGAGTATCCTTCAACTCATACATCTATCTCTTCCCAGGATTATGATGTTCAATACAAGTCACTATAGCAACCTTTGTTGCCCTGAATTGAGTAAATGGAATGGAGTTTCAATATATTGTTATGGTGCATGTGGGTGCTAAGGGTATAAATGGTTTTCAAAAAGTTTGCAGGCACATGCCTGTGTGTGCATAAGCATACCACACTTTTGTGTATTCTGCATGTTTTGCTAATTCTCTACTGCTTCATCAGTTTTTTATGCATCTATTGAATTCATATACCATGAATAAGCAGGTTATTCTTCTAGTATTTTAGTGAATTTGATATTGTACTGCCTGTTGCAGATTGAACTGAGGAATTATTAAAATGCTTGTTGCAAATTGAACTAACCTTTATTGTAGACCAAGAATTATGAAAGCATAATAACTAAAAAGGCCAAAAATGAAATTTACAAAAACTTTAGAAGGGAAAGAATGAGAATCTCTAGAAATCCTAAAATATCCTTGCTGTTTCAGAAATTTCATTTTTTGTGCAAAGGATTTACCTATAGGCTACTAGCACAACAAAATGAGATTTATGTTTTACCTATTAGAAATATTAGCATTAATTTGTAAATAAGATCTAGTTGACAAAATGCTTTTGTTGGAGTGATTTAGTTGCAGACTTTCATATGCTATTTGCAAAGTCATTCTGAAAATTCTCCAAATATTCTAGCAAGAGGTTGGAAAGAAACTATATTTGAAAGTAGACTTCCACCATCTTAAATTGTCATCAGTAATAAAAAATCAATTGAATAATGAATAAAACAAATAAATGAATTAACACTAAGAGGAGTGTTATCAAGATGAGTAATTCTTTCCAGACTTTTGCTAATCTTTCAATTGTGTTACAGGTCAGTGGAATGCCTACATTCTGCCTTCCTGTCCAAGACGGTGGTGTGGGATTTGATTACCGTCTGCAAATGGCCATTGCTGATAAATGGATTGAAATTCTTAAGTGCGTAGTTATCCACTTTTAAACTTTTTACCATGTGATAACTTTGATTTTAGTATCTTATTGTGAAATGTATCTGATGTTAAACTGTATTTATGTTTTGCCTTGCTGTGTCATAAAGGAAGAGGGATGAAGACTGGAAAATGGGCGACATTGTTCACACACTCACCAACAGGAGGTGGTTGGAAAAGTGTGTTGCTTATGCTGAAAGTCATGACCAAGCTCTAGTTGGTGACAAAACATTAGCGTTCTGGTTGATGGATAAGGTTAAATATGTTCTTGCTTATATTCATGCTGATGAGCATCACACTTGGAAAGCTAACTGGCCTGGGGAAATGCTTTTACTTAAAAATCTTTTCTTTCCTTGGTCTCTAGCTATTAGAAATTGGCAATTATATTCATATCATATGTTGCTAATTACTTCTTCCTGCAATCAAAGTTAAAATTCCCGTGTTTTCCAAATTACTAAATTTTATAAATGATAGGGTGTCAATTTGAATGTTTCATTTTAATTATTTGCCTGTCTATGTTTAACTGATTTATGATTGACTTTACTTCTTTAGTCTTGACAATTTCTCATGTTTTTGTGCTTCACCACATATAGCATTTTGCAGAGTTAAATACATATAAAAAATGCATCTTATTCTTTATTTAAATAGAGAAAATGTGTATAACTAGCCCAATTTAGCTTTATTATTTATATCATTAGCTTCAATTCCTTTTTGCAGGATATGTATGATTTTATGGCTTTAGATAGGCCAAGTACTCCACGTATAGATCGTGGGATAGCATTACACAAAATGATTAGGCTTATTACCATGGGACTAGGTGGAGAAGGATATTTGAATTTCATGGGAAATGAATTTGGACATCCTGGTAAGATCAACTGGTTGCAACTCTTCCTAATTAATGTCTCATCATTCTTTATCATCAAATTATACAATTCTTAAATGCTGTGTTACAATTTCACCATTATTCTTTTATTTAGAGTGGATTGATTTTCCAAGGGGTGAACAGCATCTTCCTAATGGTTCTGTAATTCCTGGGAATAATTACAGTTATGATAAATGTCGACGTAGATTCGATCTTGTAAGTTTCTGCTTCAATTAATAATTTGCCTGGGTTCCAATTTATTAAAAGTACATTGCCACTTATGTGATGTTCATCTGACGACAGGCAGCATTATATGTATTTGTATTATACAATCAATAATCAAATATATAATGGTATTATTGATCCTCACAGTTGCTTTGCATAAATGTCTCTGCTTTATGTGTGTGTGGGTACATGTGCCTCAATAATACGTTGTTATATTTGGTTATATGCACACAGGGTGATGCAGACTTTCTGAGGTATCGTGGGATGCAAGAATTTGATCAGGCAATGCAGCATCTTGAAGCGAAGTATGGTGTAAGTATCAATGGTGCTAACTCTTTTGCTGTTTCTTGCATGCTGATGGATGGGATTGCCTTAATCATACATTTGTGTTGCTTATTTTATTTTTTTATGATATTGATTTATTACACTCAAATATGTGTGGAAATTTAAAATAAAAGAAAAATAAACGAAGAAATTGAATGAATGTTAAGCATGATAGAGGAGAGGAAGAAAATATTGAGAGGGTATAGAGGTAAACATCTGTGATTACATCCTGTTGTCACTTTAATTAGCTAAATGTCTTTTATATTCTTTTGTTTGTAAGTGGTTTTGTTTTTGTAAGACAATAATTTTCTTAAGTCATTCCTTGAACCTTTTTGCCAAATTTTGTCGTTAATGATTTTCTTTTAATATTGTTTCATGGCCATGGATCTATAAAACTAAAAGAAGTCCCTAAATTCAGGTTCACCATTACATCCTGTGAGAATCTCTCTCACCTTTGTATATTCTTTCCCATCCACATAAAAGACAGAAGAAAAGAATTAAGAATTCATTGGATTACTCAAATTTTAAACAAGTTCTTTCCCTTTATTGCATATTTCATGGAATACAAAGTTTTACCCTTGATTTTGTAGTAGTATACTTTCGTGTCATGGTCTTCTACAATTGTCAGCTGTTGTATCTAATGAGATTTATCCAAAATCAAACACTGTTGTCTGGATCACCTGGAAGCTTTACTTTCCACTTGTTTAGAATGTAAAAATGATGCATGGTTGATTGTTTATTCAGTTCATGACTTCTGAGCACCAATATATATCGCGGAAGAATGAAGGAGATAGGATGATTGTCTTTGAAAGAGGCAACTTAGTTTTCGTGTTCAACTTTCACTGGAATAACAGCTATTTTGATTATCGAGTGGGCTGCTTAAAGCCAGGAAAGTACAAGGTATAAGATTTGTCTCCCACCTTCCCTCTTGATTATTCATTGCATTGATCCACTGATAATTCATTTTCTATGTGGATTTGATTCTTCAAATATTGTTTCAGCAAAGTTATGCTGTATGTAATGAGATGGTTAACATTTTATTTTGTTCCTCTTCCAGATTGTATTGGATTCAGATGATCCATTATTCAGAGGCTTCAATAGGCTTGACCATAATGCTGAGTACTTCAGCACCGTAAGGAAATTCATGGCAGATTTATAGCTGAATTCTATTCACCCTTCCTACATACCATTGTCTTCAAGGGTTTTCTAACTCATAACCTAATGGGGGCTTGTGCAGGAAGGATGGTACGATGACCGGCCTCGTTCCTTCTTAGTGTATGCTCCAAGTAGAACAGCAGTGGTCTATGCATTAGTAGAAGATGAACCAGAAGCGGTTGGCAAACCAGAACCTGTGCAGAAAATTGGAACACTGGAAGAAGCAGAAGCTGTGGAAGAATTGGAACCCAGGAAAGAATCTGAACCTTTAGAAGGCTAAACTTATCTGTATCACAGATACACGTTATATTGGAAAAGTCTGTCTTGAGCAGCTGCCCCACTGGACAAGGTAATTTTGGCTATAAATTATGGAGAATATATAATTCCTAGATCGGGAGTTTCACCGCCCAGGAGATGAAACGATCAGAGACAGTGTCGATTGTCCGTAAAAGGATGGGCATGCAAGCAGAATCCGGAGCATTAGAAGTCAATCTTTTGAGCAATATAGTCAATTTTCCCGTGGCTCGCCTGTAAATGTTTCTGGCTGTAAGATAAAACAATTCTATTTACAGCAATGTGAGGGTACGCCTGAATTCGTTTAAGATATGGAGCATCCTAATGCAATAGAGATGCAAGATTGACCTAATTATCCAGTCAATATCACGTCACACTTCGTAGATGTTAATCTTTTATTACTTTTATGCATTTCTTTTCTTTTCAATTTTTTTTTTTTGAGGGGGAGGTGGAGGGGGAA
Organism: Theobroma umbraticum; assembly: GCF_002168275.2. Classification (NCBI taxonomy): domain Eukaryota; kingdom Viridiplantae; phylum Streptophyta; class Magnoliopsida; order Malvales; family Malvaceae; genus Theobroma; species Theobroma umbraticum. The sequence continues at coordinate 3,779,898 of NW_018397263.1, read as the reverse complement.
GGTGGGGTATTAAGTGCGGACCCGTTTCGAAGATTTTCTGTAGAATGGAATTAAGAGTCAATCGGAACTCAGTCACCTCTTAGTCTTTAGCATGTGGTGCAACAAATTCCTTATCGAGGTGGTTATTTGGCATAAATACAAAGTCAAAAGTTTAAACGGAAACTTTTTCATCAGGTAAACCTCACTATAGCAGACGGTAACTTGTGTCAGCTAATATTACAAATAACAACTACAACATCATAAGCAGAAAATGTGGTTCAACAATGATAAAAACAAAGAACAAGCAATTTACACGGAAAGGTGTTTGGAGTGCCTAAAACAGTTGAAATCAAAAGAAATATAACACCAGCATTTACCTAGTAAATTCAAGTGCTAACATAGCTAGTTTCAGATGCAGAACCCCTGGGCAACTGATGCAGAACACTTGTAGGTGATGAATTAGATGTCGATGATCTTAAGGCCTCAGCAAGGGGTCCTCCCATCGAAGCCACCTGGTTCGTGGCCCATCCGGCAGCCCAATTCCTTCCGCTGTCCCGGGGACCCAGTTGGTCTACATTGCCAGTAGAAAGCTTCAACGACACGTCTGATGAGGAGTTTCCGGGCACGGACATGGAGAGGCATGTTGCAGAATTCATCGGGCTTGCACTTGTTCCAGCATTGTCAGGCTCTTGTTGGGATCTTGGCCAGTCATCGAAAAAAGGTCTCAAAATGTGACCATCAGATCGGTTATCAACTTCATTTTGGGCTTCAATAAGGCCCTTATGTTCATTTTTAGACTCGGAGGAACTGCCAGGACATAAAAGAACATTACAGAGCCAAAAATAAGCAAAAAAACAAGCACGATCAAGAAAATATTGTACTAGAGCATAAGCAAAGCACGTTAAAAAGACTAAAGAAGTGGTTGGGGTCAGTTTGTACAGAATCTAAGGCTAGTGCCCAGATTTAAGATTACGTTGGTCAGATCTTGATTAGGGTCCTACCAAGGAGATATCACTAGATAAAAGCACCACATCCCAACAAAAAGATTCTGCCGAATCCAAAGTTCCTACTTCCACGAGTTTGTGACATATTAAATATGGAAATATCCCATCCTACTTTAAACCATAACAACAAATTACCATGACGATAGTCTTTAATTCGAGTTGAAATCTTCCTGCATAAGCCATCCAAATTTGTACACAACTTAAGACCTACTTTTCAATTCAGAGTTAGATACAGGACAAGCACAAATATCAATTCCCAATTTCCAACCAGCATATTCCACCATTGCCACCAGCAAAATCATCACCTTTTTTCCCTCCATGTTGCGGTTGGAATTCAAACCTCGATTCTTAAGTCGCTCAGCTGTTCTTATCAAATGTGGCAGGATGCTTTCCCAGTAGATTACCAATAATGGGTAGTACCAATAGTCATTATTAAATCAACCTTAACAACAATAGTAGCTACACATCATTATTAACAAATGACAAGACAGGGAGAAAGATTACCTATGATTAAGGTGAAGAAGATCAATGGGTGGATAAGGCCCTGAGAGGCCAAAATTGTTAGTTCCACTAGCCACCACTGCTAAGGGGGAAGCGGTAATTGGGGAACTGACTTTAAGGGCACCACATCCAATAGCACCAACACCGGCCCCAGAAGCACCGCCAAATGGAGCGGTGGCATTATTGTTGGCGGTGGTGCTAGATGTGGGCATTTCCACAGGCTTTCTTGAACGGTTGCGGCCACGGTGCATGTGGCGCTCGCAATACTTCTGGCCGGCCACCACGTCCCTCGAGCACCTCCACTTCTTACCGTCAGTTCTCCGGCACCGGCCTGGCTCTGGATCCATTGCTGCCCTTCCCCAGTACCCTGATTGCAACACTGGCCACACGTGTTCATTCTCTTCATCAAAAAGTTCACTACTACTCGTAGTATTTATTTTTTGGACGGATTCATTAAATTCACTTGGGTAGACATATAATAATATAAAATTATTTAAGGCATGGACCAACTTCTTTGAGCTCATAGTTTTCTTATGCTACAGGCAAAATAAATTAAATGAGAAAGTGATAAAGTACACATTTGACAAATATAGAAGGAAGATCCGATCCCAATTGGGAGATCAGATCTTGACGAAAATGATCCTTTAAAACGTGTGGTGAACCACCAAAACCCTACGGAGAGTCGAAACACAGCCACTGTTTTGGAAGGTAGACAAAATCTAAACATTAATTGATACGAACCCATGGAGTTAGTGTGCCCGAGTCTTACGCATCTAAAGATGAATGTAAATGATTTGAACATTTAACAGTACTAGAAGAAGGATAGTTGATGAATAGACTTACAAGCTGGCTGTAAGGGAGTAGTGTTGAAGAGGGTGGTGGAGGAATATGTGGAGAGTGAAGAAGACTTTTCTGATAGGTTGGAGGAGTTCAGGAGGAACAGTAGCACCAGCTAACATGTATCTGTAGATCAAAGCTTGTAACTCAAGTTCCTGCCACTGGGCCAAGCTGAAATAACTTCCCATCCCTAACATAACAAAGGAGAACCCGAAGGGCAGAAAGTGAGAAGTGTGAACCCCAACAAGTTTTAAAGTTAGAAAGGTAATTTAGAAGGCAAAAATCAAGGCAGTAAACCAAGCCAAAAACTTTCCAACCCAGGGACTCTCTGAGGCTCTGTCTAGAAGAGATAAGGAAAAAAAAGAAGGTGCAAGGAACAAGGAATACAAATCTTACTGGGAAATCTAGTGGTTGAATCTGGAACCGCTGACAGGTTGCTGCTGATTTTGCTGTTGGGTTCAGGTACAAACAAAGGGAGAGCAGAAAGACTCAGATGGGTGTTGCTGTTGTTGTTGTTGATGTTGATGATGGGGATCAAGGAGAAGTTTTGGTATCTTCGCAGAAGGTTGTTGCTCTGACTCATGCTGGTTTCTCCATTGCTTCAGATGCAAGTCCATGGAGAGAGAGAGAGAGAGAGAGAGAGGGAGAGGAGAAGAGATTTGTGGTAGTTTGGTTGCTTTTGGCTTTGGTTGGTTTTAATAGAGCTTTGTTTGGTGTGTTGGGTATGTGAAGAGAAAGTTTGGAAAAGCTTTTGCAGGGACTTCTGTAGGTTTCTTTTATAACTTTGGCAGATAGCATCACTTAAGAGAGAGAGAAAGAGAAACGATTCTGACACGAAAGCCTGCAAAGTTTGTTTATGACCAGTGGAGAAGCCTAGGGCACTTGAGAAAAGACAGTCAGACAAGACAGTTGAGAGAAATAAAATGACACCCCTACAAATTATTTTAAAATTCTAGCATTAAGCTAAACCCTGTTGAGAGAGAAGCTTATTAACCTGCAGTCTTTCTGTCTTTCTTCCTTGCCTTGGAAATAGCACTTTTTAGAGAACCAGCGGGCACAGCTGCTGAGCCTGAGCTAGCCAGCTACTGCGTCCGGTGGGATTAGAGAGAGCTTAAACACGCTTTAGTTAATCTTAACTTTTCCATTTAAGTGCAATTACATTCTTAAATCAGGGCTAACTCACACACGATATTTAACTATATCAGGGATTTAATGGAGCCGACAGTGCCGTTTCAATCCCAGCCGAGCTCAGACTTTACTGGTTTGTCTTTCCGTCTCCAGGATAAAATGAGGACCGGGTCAAACACGTGTCTTATTCTGCACGTACGCTTGAACTTAACATCAACGTTGCAAAGCTGATATACGCTAAATTGCCATCACAACTTCACGTCTTTTCCCATTCAAAAGAAAATTTGCTAAACTAATAATACTGCTTAAGATTAAGTATAGGTATAATATTCGGACTTTTTTATAAAAAAACTATTTAAAAATATTTAAATAATTTTTTATTTTTTATTATATCTAGTTAAATTTTTTTATTTTACATTAAATAAAATTATATTATTAATAATTAATTAATTAAAATATTATTTATTATTATATATATATATAATAAAAAATATTACGTGAATATATAATTATATTATATCATCGTTTATTTTGAAATATTAACGTATCGTGTTAAGATCATTTGATTTGAAATAAAAATTAATATTTTATTTAAATTAATTATTAATTAATAAAAATTAATTTAATTTAAAATAAAAATATAAAAAATAATTTAATAAAGTAAAAAAAATAATTATTTAAAAATTTTAGAATAATTTAAAGATTTTTGAAAATATTATACCTTAAGATTACTAATATCATAATATTATTTATTAATTATTGTATTTAATATCTAAATATTTTATAAAATAATAATTTAAGAAGTATTTGTAAGACACCCACTTACAAGCCCTTATCAAATTTATCCTAAAAGAGGTTTAAAAAAAAGAAGTGTGAAGTAGAGTGAAGTCAATTATTCCCCATGCTTGTACTTAAAAGGAAAAATTGTTGTACTAACAACAACAAAGATGAGTGCTGCTTGGACCTGTCACAGAGGAAATTATCCTCTTCTCATTTCCCGAAATGTACATGAAAATTAAGTTGGAAATTCCGTTAAGTTGATCAAAAAACTGACTGGCCCACGCTTCATGATTTTTCTTTTCATTTTCTGGCCCCACAGACTTAATATCTCACCCAACCTTACCTGGCCATGCTCACGACTTCTATTTTCCTATTTTTGACTCTCAACTTGGGATGTAAAGGAGCGGGTATCAATCTTTTTTTAGAAACTCAATCTCGAATTTATTTAATTAAAAATATATTTAAATTTTATTAAAATTTAAATAAAATTATAAAATATTTTTTAAAATCGAATTCTAGTAATATAGTACTATCTATTAATTAATTAAATCCTTCCGATTAAATAACTCAAATAACAACTTAAATAACTAAAAATTAAAAAAAGTTGATTAAGATAGTAAAGGTTGTGTTGAAGGTCAGGAGGATAAAAGTTTTTTTTTTTTTAATGAGAGATTAAGGAAGATAAGTGCTTAAATCTCCCAAATTACAAATTTTTGAAATATTATATATAATATTAATATATTTATATAATTGAGTTCAGATTTAAGGTATGCTAAAGGTGGTATCCAAAATCTACCTAAACCCAAGTCAGGTATTAAAAGGCTCACTCGAATATACCCTATAACAGAATATAAGATAATGGAATCTTATATTTTTGGGTTGAACACTCGTGAATACTTGTATAATAGTAACCCATTTACATTTTACTCTCAACTCAGATTTCCTTTGCACCATATAGTAAAATCCATTTGTAACATTACATTTGTTGGAACATTTTCAATAATAATAATGGAAGAATGAAAGGAAAAATATCTTTTGAACAATCATAATTGTTAAAGATTTATGCTTGTTCAAACAATTAAATTTATTCAAATAGGTATGTTGGAAAACAAACAATTATATTTGTTGAAAATTAGACAATTGTGTTTGTTGAAAATTAGACAATTGTGTTTATTGGAAATAAATAGTTGTGTTTGTCAAAAAAAAACATTTTTACCTATGAAAAAGACTTTCTGTTTTCGTGAAGATGTATAAAAAAAAGAAAAAAAAGAAATAATTTCAATAATTTTCGCATCTTTGTTCAAATTCTTCTTAGATTGCTTCTATAGTGTTTTGTGGTAAAACAACTTATATGGGAGTTTAGTAATATTGTCATACTCTGGTGAATGCTTAGTGGATTAATTTTATTAATATAAAATGCAATCATTACTGAGCTTTATTGTATCTTTGAGGTTTATATACTAGTAACTCTTTTGCACATTATAAGTGTGGATGAATAAAACCTTAAGGAAAATAACACTGTTACACGCCTTAAAGTCATTTCTTGATTTTCTAATTTCATGTTTCAACAATTTTAAGATTTTATTTCGTTTTAACAATAGTTGCTGCACATGGAACACTAAAGGAACTAGCTTCTGATATTTGTGAAATTCGACCTAGATAATGTTGACAAGGAAAATGACAAAATGATTAATCATTGGATTATAAGATAAGTGTTCTTTCCTTACTTGATATGCATGATATTTGATAGCTTTATTCTTATTTTGACATGATAAAATTGTTTAAACTCAATGAGCTTTGAAAATGATAAATATTTTTTAACATGAAGAAAAAACGCTTTTAAGTATTTGAACATATTTTTAATATGGATGATCATGCTCTTGATTTTCTCAAAAGTCATTTCTTTTCAAAATTATATATGCTAACCCATGGATCAAGTTTTCAAAAGAAATGACCTAATTCTTGAATGAAAAGGAAGCAAAATATATTTCTTTAATTACAAGAAGAATCAATTATAGAAAAGAATAAGTTAGTTCTTGAGCAAAGATCAACAGTGAAGAATCAATTTTGAGACTAGAAAAAGTCGATTCTTGGAAGACAAAAGCTATAGATCTTGTGAAGAACTGATAACTAAGAAAAAAAATCAATTCTGGAGAGACAAAAGCCAGAAGAAGAAAAGTAAAGAAGAAAGAATTGATTCTACAAGAAGAAAAAGTCAGTTCTTGAAGCACCACAAGTACAAATATGAAACTTTGTGACTAAGAAAGGCATGACGGAACTGGACAAAAGTGGAACAACAAAGTTCAAGCTTGAATTCATGATTTGGCGCTAGTCCATAGTGAAGAACAGATACCTTGAGATAAAAGAATCGATTATCCAAGATTGCAAAGGTGTCACTTTTACACCCAATTGTAAAAGAATAGACATTTCAAAATAAAGGAATCAATTCTTAAGAGACAAAATGCTACAAAATTTATAAAGAACTGACAACTCAACTACAAATAATCAATTCTACAAAAATGATAGATTTGTGTAAGTTGGTGTGAACGTACAAGAAATGATTCAAAACTTACTCCAACGGGCAAAAAATCTTAAGGGCTATAAATATACATCTTAAAGATATTAAAGTAAGAAAAAAAAGGGATTTTGAAAGATTTTGAATTATCCTTCAAGAGAAAAAAAGCGAAAAAAATAAGAACAATAGCAGTAAGCAGAAAAGTTTTTACCTTTGAGTAAGCAAAAAGCTTTAAGTTCATATCTATACCCTTCAATTGATTTTTCTTGAGTTTAAACCTTCCTTGATCACTCTTATCTTTTTGAAAGCTCTAACCTTTTTGAACAAAAACTTTATTATCCACCTTTCTAAAGTTTGTTAGTTTATGATTCGATTGAATCCACTATTGTTTTAGTTATACCTCCAAGCAAAAGGTAAAAAGGTTTTGCTTGATCCTTTAAAAGGTTTTCTCTTGTGTAAAGATTATGCTTTAACATGAAAAGGTAGCATCTTGGTAGAGGTTATGCCTGATCTTACAAATGGCATGTTGTAGAAGTTATGCCTAATCTTGTAAAAGGCATGTTGTAAGGTTACGCATGATCCAGTTGAAAAGGTAAACTAATAGTGGATTCAAACTCCATTACGCATGATCCTATTGAAAAGGCAAGCTGATAGTAGATGCAAACCCCTTGTGCTATCAAGGGAGAGGACATAAGCATTGGAAGGCCGAACCTCTATATGAGTGGTCAAAAGAGGATTTACAATTCCAAGTGATTAAGGAGATGTGTCTTGATTGATCTTGTCCTGAATTAGCTTAGTGAAGTTTTTGGCAAAAGCAAGATGGATTTTGAAAAAGAAGTTTTTCATAATCCATGTTAGCTAATTGGTAGTAGCAAGAACTAATATGGAAAGATCTATAAGTAAACACTGCATCATGCTCCTTGGATTTCTAAGACACTTGGTGAAAGGATTGAATTGTGCTAAAAGATTAATCATTGAAAAGTTAAGTAAAATCATCTTGACTCTTCTAACATTTAAGTGGCCATGATGAATTGTTAGATCCCATTCTTGGCCTATGAACTTTAGATAGTTAATTTGATTAATAATAAATTCAAAGTAGTTTAAATTTATTTAATCTTAAGTTTAAGGATTATATCTTAAGTTTATTGTTAACATGTGGAAAGCCTGATAGGTTACACACCCAAAATGAATACTAAAAATAAAATGGGAGAAGTGATTAAGTTGGACTTAATCAAATTAGAAGTTATAAGTTTCTTAAAGACTTAATTAAATAAGTTAATTAAGTTATTAGGTTAATTAGTAATTACATAAAATTTATGTAATTAACCTAATTAGGGTTTAAATTAATCCAAGGTTAAATACCTTGTTATAGCTGCCCAACACAAGTAAGCCTACACACTTACAAACATTCTTACCCTAGCTGCACCCTTTGTGAAGAGAAAAATGATTTCTCTCACTTTGTGTTTAATTTGTTTAGCCTTAAGGCTGCTTGTGTGGAAATTTGAGCTTAAGAAACTCATCTTTGCTAGCACATTGCCACAGCATAACACTCTTAATCCTTAGAAAAGGATTTTCAAAGCCATTGGTATGGATCACCGTTAGAAGCTGCAAAAGAACTCCTTGGACAACTTTAGTTTGCAACAATCAGGCTAAGGTGGTTGAGTCTTTTGGGGCTATTATGGTGATTTGACAAAGGATTAAGCTTTTTTTACTAATGAGGTAATATGATCGAATCATATGATTATATCTTCATTTTTGTTTTAGTGCTCAAATCGGCTAAAAAGATATCCTAGAAGGGTGAAGTGGGTTTTTGTTCATTCACTTTCTTTCGTTGTGATTTTATTTGCATTTGATACAAGACCAGCTCTCACCCAACAAGAAACTTGAGTCAACGCTTGATATAATGTCAAGTTTTGAGTTCAATGAGATAAAATACACTATCTATATGTGGCTGGTAGCACTATAATATGATATATTATATTTCATCCCAAATAAAGTGCTAAGTACCCGTAATAATAAGGAAATGATAAGGTATATATTCTTAATAGACCCATAAAGTAAATTTGTTAGAATGTTTTAGTTACAGAGGCATTCTTGATGGGATCTAGCTATATAAGTGTGAAGTATGATTATTTCTAAGAGCTTAAAAGCTGGGCTCTAACAACACTTATGAAAAGAGGATGTAGAGATATGGCCATAAATGTGTCATCAAATACTGTGCATTAATTGTGTTGAAATCATTTTGTGAGATGTATTCAGTTAACTAATTGAAATAATTGATTCAAGGTATAGTCTACCATACTATTCTAGTTAACTTTAACTTATTTTTACTAAGTGAATGTTCAATCGAAAGATATCTTTATTTATACAATCGATTTCCAAGATTATTAAAAATTTAGATTATTTTGAAAATGATAAGAGATTGTTGAAACATTTTTTAACAATAATAATGGAAGAATGAAAGGAAGAAAGTCTTTTAAACAATTATGATTGTTCAAGAATTATGTTTGTTCAAACAATTAAATTTGTTCAAATAGTTATGTTGGAAAACAAACATTGTTGAAAAATGTTCATTTATATTTATTGGAAATAGAAAGTTGTGTTTGTCAAGAAAAGTCATCTTTACCTATAACTAAGACTTTCTAGTTTCTTGAAAATGTATAAAAAAGATAAAAGAGAAACAATTTCAATCACTCTCCTTACTTTCTTCAAATTCTTCTTAAATTGTTTTTATAGTGTTTTGTTGTAGAAAAATTTATAGAAATTTAATAATTTTGTCATACTTCAGTTTGTACTTAGTGGATTGATTTTTTCAATATAAAATATAATCAATCATTAAACTTAATTGTATTTTTGAAATTTAAACATCAATAACTCTTTTACACATCATAAGAGGAGAAAAATAAAACCTTAAGAAAAATAACTTTATTAAATGTCTTAAAGCTATTTTTTTAATTTTCTAATTCTGTGTTTCAACAATACATTACACGATGACTCTTCGTTATTGCTCAGTGCTGCACCTAACCTAACACCCAAAATAAGGAGACCATTTGGCCTTATTAACTGCACTTAAACATGTCTTCATTATATCTGTACATTTCCGTTTCCAACAATTATTTTCTTTTTACATTTTTACTTTCTTTTCCATTTTTATTTTTGGATTTTTTTTTAATTTCCCACCAACTAAACAATGAAAATTGATTTCCTTCCCTGCCAAACACAATGCTACGTCGTGCAAATTAAAGCAAGAAGAAAATTTGTTCTTCCATCGAACTCTGAAATAGTAATTAATAAAGTTTATATACCTCTTTTTTTATTATTTTTCCTAGTATTTATTATTCTCATCCGTCAACTTGGCTCAATTTAGAAGCTTCCAGGGTGCTTCAAGAGAAGCTAACATTTAAGCCGACCATAAAGCTGAGCTCTGATGACTTCTTATCAGTGGGGATTTAATTTCGCATAAAGTGAATGCCCTTATTCATCCTCCTTGGGCTCAGGCCACCTTCGTATTCATCCTTCATGTAATCTAATCAAGTGTAATGAAATTATGCTTTTCTCTTCCCATTTTTGACCTTTCTCATCCATCCTTGCAACTTGTTCTTTATACCTTCTGTCACTTATAACTACTTTGGGAATAGAACAAGCATAGGTGTTAAACGTAACCCAAAAAGTAATATTCCTTTTTCAGGTTAAAAATTTATACTCACTTTATTCTATTTTTTATACATATTCCTGTTTGGTTTTTACAAAATTTTATATAAAAAAATGACTTTAACATATTTTATTTTAAATTTTACATTTTTTTTAAAAAAAAATGTTGCACCAGGATTTTTAATGTCAAATAAAAATTTTGAAAACTAATTTTGATATATAGAAAAGTAAGAGAATTAGATATGATCAGAATAAAAAAAATGAGACAAAAAGAATACATATTAATTCATATATTTTTACTTTAAGATGTTTAATTATAACAATTTTAATTTTTAATTTAAAAGTCTCGACTTTGAAACCCAACGAAGGATGCAAAAAATTTACTTTGGATTATGTTTCTCAACGTACAACGAGTTTCATATAGTTTACCTCTTACAAGAAATATTATAACTCCATTATCTACGTCCTTTAGCATTTGTTGTTCTAATTTCAAGATGTAATATCTTTTTTATGGGATAGTCATATATAGACGCTGTTATTATCTATGTATATGCCATATGGTTTTTCGTTACAATATTGGATATGGCTTTGTATTGTTAGGAAAAAAAACAACATAAATCATACATACAATCACTTTCAAGTTGGATCAGATTAGTTCTTTATATACTATTTCAATTCTTCGGGGGAAGGGACAAAATGCAGAAGTGGCAATGGCATCCAGATCCAAGTACAAGTTTAGGTTTCCCTCACGAAGAGAATGCATTGTTTACGTTACGTGAACACAAGTCAAATAGAGAATTGTCCCTTTCAACCATGGCTTGGGCTGCATAACTACATAAGGTAAACGAGTAATAACTAATATAACCATATTACCTCTTATTAAGCCATAACTATTATAATACGACAACAGCTAATTAATTAAGAAGCATATGGATGTAAGTATTATGCACCTGAAGACCAATATTGGCCTCAGACTCAACTCTTAAGCTTCAATTAGTTGTCTACTTTACTCTTTCTTCGAGTCAGCTATTTTACTCAATTAATTCAAGCATTATCCAAAAGACGTATACTAGTACGAGCTATTATAGTCAGTTTTTGGGTACAATTATTTGTTGTAGGATTTATGATGAAGGAAATAGAAGTAAGGGGTAGGTCAGGATCAGTGAGAAGAGCAGCTGGCAAGAAGTTGGAGTGAGCGATTCGGGTGAATGGGGAGCATTGCTTTACTTCTGAAAGGACTAGTACACACTGAGAATGCTAATTAGCTCCCTACTCTCCGACCCCTTTGCACTTATGTCTTTACAAGTAAATAACATGGTTTCGATGCCACCACCACTAACGTTTTGCCAGTGATGTGACTACTCGAGTGTCACCTTTCACCCACTCTTGCTTTTCATTCCATTTCTATTTATTCAGATTGCTCCTCCGTTTTTCTGTTCGGAGAGAAAATATCCAAGAGTCAATAAACGCCATGATAAGTATCTATCCAAATTTGCAGAGTCACAGTTCATTAATTAATAGTAGTAAGAACAAGAAAAATAAACAACTACAAAGTATAAGTAGTGTTAAAATACTAAATGCTTAAGAATTAGAGGAATTTATGTAAACTGAAACCTAATATAGTCTTTGTATTTTTTTTGTGGAAGTTCACCGTTGAATATGTCAATTCTTGCATAGTTTTATACGTCAAAACATGAAAAGGAGAATCGCTCCGGCCATAAGGAATTGCATGGCAACCAGCATGAAAGAAAGCCATTACTATTGACATGGTTAGAGGGGAACTTGTATTATAAAAAAATGATTGACTCTCACGCGAGTCATAGTCTCAAGTGGTTGTTTGTCTCGATGGAAAATGGATACCTATTTTTCTCTTTTCCATTTCATTTTAACGGAAACATCATTTCCTAGAACTAAAATACAAGCACCCTAGACGGTACACATAAATTCTCAGTACAATCCAACCCATCAATATAATGATACTAATAAAGAGGTACATACCAGAAAGAAATTCTAGTATGTTTCTATATCTATTTTTTTACTAATTCTTGAATGTCTCTTTTGTCTTCTTTGGTATGGACTGATGAAACCGAACCGAAACTTGTTAGGTTAAAGCACTAATTTGTGATTAAAAGAGCCAAAAAAAACTGTGCCGCGTCCCGCAAAGAAGAAACCTTCAAAGAAAGTGCATGGTCATTTCTTAGCTGTCAATGGAAACAAGACAAAGACAAATTAGTTTCCCAATAGTCAATAGACCATGAGTTAATGCCATACAGTCTAGAAAGAAAGGTTTTAACACGCTAAATGCAGTGATACATTAAGATGGTGAAAAATAAATGCATGAAATCATTTAAAAGAGCGGGCTTTAGTGAAGACATATCTACCAACATGATTTGCCAGGGAAATTGGAAGCAGTTGAACATGATTAATTATGTAAATATGGTTCCATTGCCATGCGTTTCTTTATCCATGAAAGGCATCATTTATGCATTAATTTGAATCACACTTGGACGTGTGAGTAAAAGAGTGTAAGACAGAGGAATATGCGTTAGCCTTTGTGGAAGAAGAAGAACATAGCGGAAGACTGGGGCAAAAAACAAAGGGGGCATATATGTCAAGGCCCGGCAGCCACATAGTTCCGGCTACGGCGAGCAAGGCGACGGCCATGGCGAAGGGCGAAGGGCAAAGGGCAAAGGCCAAAAAACATCTTGGATCAACTGCACTGTGTACGGATGTCGAAAGGGACCCTACAAGCCAAATCCACGTCACTTAATTCGTCTTCACTGGAATTAAGAATAAAAATTAAAAGCAAGTGTAGAAATAAAGAAAAAGGGTGGGTCACATGTCTGAGGCCTGAGGCAGACTCAGACGTCACTGACACAAAATGTCAGTAAAGCTGTCAGACGACAACAGCTACTCACGTGGGTCCCTGGCCTTTTGCAACATTTTCTGTAGGATAAAGTAAGGCACGCCGGCACGCCACAACCTCGCCCATCACGTGCCTTCACGTGACCTCTTCTTGCCCTCTTTTTTTTTTTATTGGTTTTAAAATTCCAGATAACCATGTTGCTTAGGTTTTTCCAACTAAGACAAGGATAATCGTGTCCCTGTAGCATCTGAACTCTCCCACGGACTAGCTACGTTATATTTATAACATCATTAAATTCTTTTTCTTTCCTTTTGGGGGGTGGGGGGCTCAATCCTTACCTTCCCTAACCAATCACAATAAGCTTGTGATTGAATTCAATGGAATTAGCGTCAGTGATTGCTGAAAAAAAGTGCAGAGAAATATTTGTGAACCCAATGCGTTGGCTCTGGTTTCCTATTCCAAATAACCATTTATTTCTCTATTTATGTATTTGCTTTCCGATGTCAGTGCTTTCATAGCTGTGGCAGAGCTCCTTCAAGTCTTAGTGCTTCAAAGAAATTGCAGATTAGAGCTTAAATTCTTTTATGGGACTAGATCTTTTTCAGCTTTGAGTTTCCTAACCATCCGTATTATTACCATATAAATGTTTTTCTATTTGTAGTATTTGGTTTGAGTGTCGGTCATTTTTATAGTAATGCCTTCAAATTTCTTCAATGGGACCCTGCTATTTGACAAGATTCGTGGTTATTACTACCTTCTCCACAACATATTTACATTCACATGCACCGTCCAATTTTAATTTGTGAGGACAAAAATGAAGTTTTTTCAGGGAATATAATATTATTAATTATTATTGAGAAAAAAGAATTGAATAAGACAAATGAAAGATAATAAGAAAAAGAAACCTTTAATTGAATTTACTAATTTATAAAAGTGGATTGAACAATGTACAGGTATGAGTGCATCTGCATGGAAGATTACTCGCTTAATCAATCAAAACAAGAGAAAACAACCCATTTTTATCAAATGAGAAAGGAATTATATAAGTTTTGAAATAAAAAATTATGTGAAGTAAAAGGTTGGGAATATAAGTTTATTCTTTTCTTCCCTGCATGAACAGGCATGACCACATGTTTGAAAATTGAAACCATCCCCTTCCATCAGAGAAAGCTTTCTATACTGTTCTCTGGTGCAGAAAAAGATCAGACAAAGAATCTAATGCCACAATCTCCCTTGGAAAAATACTAATTACTTTGAACCTTATTTTCCTTTTTTATTTTTTGGTGGCTTAACTGAAACTATTCAAAACTTATTATATAAGTTGTCATTTCAAAGAAAGTGGTTGAGACAAATTCCAATAGCCCTGAATCTCTCATTCAGGGAAAAAAAATGAAAAAAGAAATGTAATATATCTTATTGTATAAGTTGAATACTTTCGTTATAAATGTTGAATGCAGTCCAAATAATTAGGGAAGATGGAAAATAATAGACATAATAAATTTTGTATTTTTTATCCTGAAATTATAGTAATTTATGCGCTTATTATGTTTCAATTGATGTCCTATAAGCCAACCACCTCTAAAAGAGTAAAAGGAACCCATCATGCAGCAGACAGAAACACATCAAAGCTTCTTTGCTTGAAATACGGAGATTTCATTATTGAAAAACTATTTTATATTTGCAAAATAAAACAAAAGCCAACAATAAAAAATTCCTAGAAGAAAACTAGAGTAAATTATGTTTGTAATTTGTAAAAAACTTATAAGAATCAAGAGGATTTACTAGAGAACTAATTATGCCTAATCAGTCTTGCACCTTTCATAATCCAAAAACATATTAACAAAACCTAACAAAATCTCTGTTTCCTCTTTTTTGTTTTGTTCACCAAAATCTCTCAACTTGTCCAAAACTCTTTGAAAATTATATTCATTGAGAATTAAGATTCAAAATAAGGTTAAGAATCATGATCATATCTTTATTAAATTTCAACTATTCAAATCCATAACTAGTTATTTCTCCCTCTCTTGATTTCTCCCCCATGAGTTGTTAATTTTCTTTCTTTCGTTGTTTTGTAAATCTCATTTAATTTAGGGTTAGGGTGCTTTTTGTTTTTTTTTTTTTAATTCATGTGAACACGTCAATATTATGCCATGTTAACATTTTTTCACATCAACATGACCATACCACAGCAACACATAGTTAATGCCAAATCAATATACTTAATGGTTAAATTTAATGTTGTTAGAGTTAGGGATTATAATTAACAAATTCACAAAATATAAATATTTAATTTACACAAATTATTGTACAGAGTTTAAATTCATTCTTTTATAGAGTATAGGATCTAATAACATAATTTAATCAAACTTTTAAGTTACACTTGACTCCTCATAAACTTTAGATTTTCAGATTTAACAGAATCAACTAGTTAATGTAATGAATCATTTAAGCATAATTTTTGTTTCAAACTTAACATCCATTTTCCCACCCATGGCCTTTTTTTTGTTAACATAAATTTGTAATAGTTGTTTGGAGGATGTGGCCTTTGAGGACAAGAGGCCCCATTTGAGTTTGAATGGATTCAAATATTAATTTGGTTGGGGTTAAAGCCCTAAACATATCCGACAAAAGACTCAAAGGACTCAACGGGATCCACAATTATCTCCTAGGGTGGGCTTTAGGCCTAAAACTCATCCATATTATGATCATCTACTGTGATTGGGCTTTCACTACGCAAGTTGGAAGGTTTCCAATTCTCTGGTGTTGTTGGTTGGGCTCTCTGTGGTCGTTGCTTGGGGTAAATGTTTAAGGTTTGTTTTGTTCGTCGTTCATTACTGAGCATACGATGTACCAATTAATGAGATTTTATCTCAATAGCAAGAACTAACATTTAAGTTTGGATAAGATTTCAATTCAATTTTATATTTGAATTGATTTGTTCATTAATCTTTTGATTATAAAATGTAGTAATCATGTTTGTATTTATCTTAAAAGAGTAGCTTGGCTACAAATGTAATTTGCACATGTCATCTTCTCATGTTTAAAAAGCAACAAAACCGGCTAAATAAACAAGTCATTTCTGATCGGTTAAATAACAAGTGTATACATAGGCTGATAGTAAACGTCGGATAAGCGAAAGGCACAGCCGAAACTCCTTTTTAATGTGCAGCCAAATAAGGAAAAAGGGAAAGGGAAAGAAGAGAAGAGAAGAGCCCAAGAGAGGGAGAAAACGTACGCTGTAAGGTCCTGCTAAAAAGTTATAATCAAACCAGCTGGAGAAGTGGGACTGTTCACATGGTGACATATGGATGGTGGGAGTGAGTGAGGCCCCAAAGGCTAAAACCCTGTCCTCGGGGGAAACTCTATGGAAACACCATCGAAACGACAAAGCCATAACAGCCTTAAGAAATTTGATACGATGGATGAGCTTCTCGTGAATGACACGTGTTCATTTGAAATTGCAAAGCCTCTCTACCATGTCGTGTATTCTTCTCTTCTGTGACGGTGATGGAATATATTGAAAAAGACTGGGATTCATAAAAAGATTCGGCCGCGCCATGAAAGGAGGAAAAAAGAAGAATGCATAAAGGGGTTCCAATTCGCAACTTGGGTCATTAATATGCTACACAAATAGACCTTTATTTATCTTTTCTTTTGTAGTGTTATGAAGAAAAGTTCCAAAAAAAAAACAAACCACTGAAGTGGTGAAGATTTGTTTGTTCTTGAAAAGAAAGAAAAAGGGTAAAGAGAGACAACCAATCCCCAATGGTTTTTGGGTGTCATGACATAAAAGTCTGTATTTGCTACCTGCCGTTGAAGAAAGAAACCATTTTTAATTGGATCCATGTGGAGATGATGATCCATGCAAACTCCAAACGCCGAAGCTTCATTCATATGCGGTTTATGTGTTGCTACATGTCCATATGCAGTAATTATATGTTAATTTTAAAATTTTTAATGGGTAACTTAATGGATACAACAACTTTATAACTTTATTTCAGAATTTAAAATCTTCACAAGTGATTTACCTTCAACCACACAATTTCACTCTTGATATCGTGTAAAATATTTAATATTGCTTAATGAATATACATAGAATAAGACAAAAATAAGGTTTCAATGAAAAAGGAAATAAGGAAAGATTTATTCGATTCCATTTGGTAATCGAAAAATAATTTATTTTTTTTAAAAAAAATTATATAAAATATTTTATTAAAAAATTTAATATTTTTTATTATTCGTATCATTTTATAAAAAATATTTTCTAAATCCATTTTCAAAATAATTACCATCTTCAATCATTTTCTACCATGAAACTATAAAAATATTAACATTCACCAATTATGCAAGATACGTATTCAAAACATATTTTTCAATATTAAAAATATTATATATAATAATATTTAACTCTGTTTAATTCTTTATTTCTCATTATATTGTTATATTCATTAGTTTGTTAAATGAATAAATCATAAATTAACAATTAAAAGAAAGAGACAGATTTTCATTAGTGAGCATTTTGTTTCTTATTAATATAAAAGTTTTCTTTAATTGATCTTAATTATTTTGTGTTATATTAAAGATTGTAGTATCTTAGTAAAAATAATTATAATGATATAATCCCTATAAACTAATTGAATAAAAATAATTCATGAAAATTTGGGAAAAAATAATAAATAAAGTGATAAAAAAAAGAACAAAATATTATGAAATAAATCTTAAGAGAACAACTATAAAAAAAAGTATTTAGAGGGAGTAAAAAAATCTTATTCAAGTGTGTATTTATAAATGAAGTGAAGGATCTATTTGTAGGCCAACAACCCCTTGAATTATAATACTAATCTAGTTCTATATAAGAGTTCAAATCAGATTACATTTC
>NW_018397263.1:3722201-3761748 GCF_002168275.2 Theobroma umbraticum | reverse complement strand
CTTGTTGGGCTGTTTGACTTGATTTACCTTCTTGGGTTATAACATAATAGACATTCACATATATATTAATAACACTCCCTTGAATGTCCATTGTATTAAGAATATGGCTTGTTAAAACTTTACAATGAAAAAACATCATAAAAAAAATTATAGTGAAGAAAAAAAAGTACATAATTCTTTTCAAGAATACGCTTTTGAAATGCTACCTTATTAAAAACCTTATCAAGAAAAACCTATTGAAAAAAACCTTGATTAAGGAAAAAAGTACAATGCATATTTTACTCCCTCTAATTACTACATTATAGAAATCTTTAAAATAATGCATTCTAATATTTTATACCAAATTTTTAAATGTTGCAGTAGGAATGACTTCAGTTAATAAATGAAGTGAAGGACCTATTTGTAGGCCAACAACCTCTTGAATTATAATACTAATCTAATTCTATAGAAGAGTTCAAATCAGATTACATTTCTTATATCTTACTTGTTGGGCTGTTTGACTTGATTTGCACTTCTTGAGTTATAACATAATAAACATTCACATATTTATTAATAACACCCCCTTGAATGTCCATTGTATTTAGAATATAACTTCTTAAAACTTTACAATGAAAAAACCTCATGGAAAAAATTTGAGTGAAGGAAAAAGAGTACATAGTTCTTTTTAAGAATACACTTTTGAAATACTACTTTATTAAAAACTTTATCAAGAAAAACCTAATAGAAAAAACCTTGATGAAGGAAAAAAGTACAATGCATATTTTACTCCCTCTGATAACTGCATTATAGAAATCTTTAAAATAATACATTCTAATCTTTTATACCAATTTTTTTCAAATGTTGCAGTAGGAATGACTTCAGTTAATAAATTTGCTAAATTGTTACTTGATTGAATTTGTTGAACATTAATATCATTCTTTTTTTAAAGATTATGAGCCAAGAAGAACTTTGCCGAAATATATTTTGTCCTATCGCTTTTAATATATCCGTCCTTTAACTAGATCACGTAAACGGTATTATTCTCATATAACATTATTATAATTTTTTTCTTAATTGACAACCCACACATTTCTCGAATATATTGAGTTACAGATCTTAAGCAGGTACATTCATGACTTGCTTCATGAATTACAAAAATTTCTATAAAGTTAAAAAAAGTAACAAATATAGTTTGTTGTACATAATGTCATAAAATAGTCATGTCTCCACATATGAATAAGTAATATGTCTAAGATTGAGCTTTGTGTGTATCGTATAAATATTTTGTAATCCAATAACCAATTAAATATGATTTTAATGCATTTGAATAATATAACACTATATCCATTGTCCCTCGGAGATATCAAAGTGCATGTTTAATTCCATTCCAATGATGTTGACTTGGAAAAGAACTATATCTTGCTAATAAATTTACAGCAAATGATATATTAAGTAATGTATTACTAACAAGATATATTAGTACTACAATTGCAATAAGATAGAGTACTTCAAGACTAAGAAGTTTTTCATTATCCTTAAGAGATCGAAAAGGGTCATTTTTTCATATTTAGTGATCTTACAACTATTGGTGAACTCAATAGATATGCTTTGTCTATATAGAATTATTTTAGCACTTTTGCTATATAATTTGATTGATGGATAAAATTTCATTTGTCAAGTATTCAATATAAAGAATCAAATAAAACTTTGTTTCCAAGGTCTTTCATCTCAAATTCTTTTTTTAAATAATTTATGACTTTTGATAACTATTTAGAAGTTTCAATAATGTTTAAGTTATCAATAATTATGATTAATTCAGATCTAAATCCTTTTATAAAATACATAGGCATATAGGATTATTTTTATAACCTTTTTCAATAAATATTCACTAAGGCGATTATACCACATGTGTCTGGATTGTTTTAATTCATAACATATTTATTTAATTTAATCGAATAAATTTTCTAATAATTCAAAATTTGTGCTTTAGGCAACTTAAATCATTTGAAGATTTTTACATAGATATCATTATCAAGTGAACCGTATAAATTGATTGTAACTACATCCATAAGAAGCATTTCAAGCTTTTTATATAGTGTCAAACTAATTAAATATTGAAATGTATGCATCCATCACAAGAGAATATGTTTCTTCATCAATCATACAGGTTTTTGAGTAAAATTTGTGCGATAAGTTGGCTTTATATCTCATCTTTCCATTGTTTTTCCCGAATACCTATTTATATCTCACTAGTTTTACATATTTGGTATGGATTATAGGTCAAAAACTTCACATTTGCAAATGAATTCAATTTCACTTGATTGTGTCTTTCCACACTGGCTAATCATTTCTATGTTTAATTCTTCAATAAATATAAGTTCAAGATTTTTTTTATAATATTGGACTATATTATATACAAAAATATCGATATAATTGATTGAGTCCCTTGTATATAATTGATTGAGATCTCTTCATTTTCACTATATTACTCTTTTTGTCATAAATAATTGATTGAGATTCTTATTTTCATGATTCCAGGTACTTGATTTTTTTTTTAAATTTATCAATTATTAGGGGTCTTTCTAGAGTTTTACTTCTTCTTTTTGACATCTTATTATTTAGTTTTTTTTTCGAGGATTTTATCTTTAAAACCGAATTAACTTCACTTTTTTTGTGTGCATTGTCCTGCAGGAATATCAATGCTAATAGGAGATTTCAGTTAGTATATAAGATTTAGTATATTTTTTATATCAGCAAATACGTCTGGACTTGATTTACTATATTTTGTAAAAGAATTATCTTTGAATTCAAGTTCATATTGATTTGTATGAGAATCAAAACAAAATAATGATAATTAATTCTAAGAAATTTCCTTTTTCAATTGCTTATTTTCTCCTCCTAATGTTGAAAAAATTGATTTATCAAAATGACAATTGATAAGCTTTGCCATGAATAAATCTCCTATTGATAATTCTAAATATTTAATTACAAATGAAGATTCATATCCAACATATATTCCTAATTTTCTTTAAAGACTCATCTTTATGCATTGTGGTGGAGTAATTGAAATATATACCACATACGTAAAAATTCTTAGATGAAAAATATTTGATTCCTGACCATAAACCAATTGTATAAAGAAAAATTTATAATAACTTGTTTGGCTTGATACATACAAATGTTGTTGCATTCAAAATGCCATGGCCCCAAATAGAAATTGGGTTTAAATTTCATAAGTAATGGCTTTACAATGAATTGAAAATGTTTAATAAACAATTTTGCTAGACTATTTTGTGGATGAACATGAACAACAAGTTCTTCAATAATTATTTTAACTAATATGCAATATTAAAAGCTTGATATATACATTCACCAGCATTGTCAAGACAAATTATCTTGATTACATAATTAGAAAAATACACTTTCTAACAAATAATTTGGGCGATTAATCTTACAAATGTCAAATCACAAGTTGATAATAATTACACATCACATTGACTATTTAGTCGATACATTGATTTAAATCATAAAATATCTAAATAGTTCGTATAGTGGATGTATAAATCCACATTTAACCCTGAATATGTTTCAAAAGTGTAGAGAATTCAATCTCAACTTTAGCTGATGATGGCCTTATAATTTATTTACCTTGAGAGCAAGCAGTATATGAGTATTTCACTTGATTGAAAAATCTTCTAGTTTTTCAATGAATGATCATATTAATTTTTAATAATTTTCACATAATTATTGATCCGAGATGGTCCAACCAATTATGCCAAACATTAAAATCATTAGTAAACTTCTAGTTTACTATGAGTTTCAGTTAGTCTAATATTTATGTAATTTAATCCAAAGAACAAAGTGAGCAATTTTTTTTCAACACACTTTTTATTTAAGATTATAGATGTAATATAGAGGTATTAAGTGTCTTTTTTATTTATTGTCTCAATATGATATCTATTTATACGAATATATTTAAAACTTAATAAACTTTTTTGAGACTTAATAATACGCCCTCTATTATAAACTTTATTCCTCAAGGTAGTAAAATATTAGCTTTTTCGGAATCTTCAATTAATCTTGTAATATCAGATATTGTATTGATATTTGATTTTTTTTCATTGTCAAGTGAAAAAAATATTTTTTATCTTTAAATATAGCATTTGTTATAATAATGTCTGCTAGATATATATTTGCTTCATATATCTTGGATCCAACAATATGAATATTCATATTTTTTTCATTAAAAAAAGGGTATATACAATAAGAAACTTGCAAGTGAACATAAAAGAACATTAAATATAAAATTAAAACACATAATAAAAATATATCATTTAAATATAATGAAAATATATAAAAGATCTTCGTAATAGAGTTATACAAGAATATACCAACAAATTATTTTAAAAAATTTCATTTTTGGTATTTCGATTACTAATCAAATAATCAATTTCCTTTTCAAGGTAAGAAAATTAACAATGGATATTTCCATTACCAATTATATAATCAATTCTTCTTTTAGGATGGACAAACATCTTAATATGCCATATAAACTTGACCATAGTTAAAATCATTACAAGATGTTTTATTTTTTAGTGATACTTGATAAAATTCAAAGCGTATAATAAGTACGCCACTAATGATCTTTCATGCCACATTAATGATAATACGTTTTCCATATTCTTTTTATTCTTTCTATTTTTATCTTTTCATTATTTATCCGCTTTTAGTGGATTAAAAGTATTCTTTCACTTTTGACGGGTTACAAGTATTTATTCATTTCTTAATGGATTATCCACTTCTGATAGGTTAGTGGGTTAAGATATCCATTCACTTTTAGTGATAAAATTATCTATCTATTTTTTATAGTAAAATTATCTATCTACTTTTGGTGATAAAATTATTCTTCAAATTAAAATAGTCATAGTGTAAATTATTATAACGACATCTTCCATGTCCATAATTATAATTATCAAATGATGTTGCATTTATTTCAGGGAATGGATGGATTCATAGCCATGACCATAATTACTAAATGATGTCGCATTCACTTTAAGGAATGGATAAATTATAATTTTTTATTAGTAGCTCGCTTATCACATTCACTTCAGGGAATGAATATTCATGATTTTTCATTGATAGCTATATAATAACAATATAATAAATTAACTTTTCAATTAAGAGACAAAATATAATATATATTATATGATAGCAAAATTAATATTAAGGTTAATTTTAAAGGAATGAAAATACTAAAAAGATATTAAGTCACTTACATGATTTGTTAAAGCTAGAAATTAAAGACCAACAATTGAAATCCTTTTAAAGCTTGGAGATAATGAAAACAAAATAATACCAATACTTACCTGATTTGCTAAAACTAGAAATCAAAACCCAATCATTGAAATCTTTTAGAAGCTTGAAGATGATGAAAACTAAACAATAACCAAACTTAAGAGATTGGAGAATCGTGGTGATAACGTGTTATAAAAAAAATTTTAAGAGAACAACTATAAGAGAAATATAAGAAAACGTATTTAAAGGGAGTGAAAAGATCTTATTATAATGTGTATTTATAAATGAAGTGAGAGACTTATTTGTAGGTCAACAACCCTTTGAATTATTATCTTAATCTAATTTTATCTAACAGCTCAAATTAGATTACATATCTTATATCTAGCCTGTTGGTCTGTTTAACTTGGTTTGTACTTTTTAGAATATAACATAATAGACATTCACACATATATTTATAACACAAAATATTTTGTTATTTTATTATTTTATGGGATTGATCTCACAAAGAAGGGAGAGTAATATTTTTCAAATCAATCCAAAAGTTTATGGGATTGATACTAAATAAAAAAGGAAAGTAGATAGTGGATCAACCTAATTTTTTCTATCAAGTCCCAAAATGTTTTACATTGTAAAAATTTTCTCCCTTCGAAATGGGAAAAAAGTGAAAAATATTTCAAAGGAACATTTCAACATAGCCAAAGAGAATCTTAGATAAAATTTTGCAAAGTGTAAATTGGTTAATAAAATAAAGTTGTGCTACGTATAATAGTATTAATATATTGGAGAAATTCAAGGTAAAGCTAATGTTAAATCAGTAAACTCAAAGTTATGATGTGTTATTAGTAAATAAAGTTAGACATATAGTGTTTGTTGTAATAGTATTGAGAAGGAATAGTTAAAATGGTTGTAATTAGTAACTAGTATCCGTAATAATGGCATTGAGAAGGAATCGTTAAAATGGTTGTAATCAGTAACTAGTATCCGGAATACTTTCTCACATCCAACATTTATCCGTTTTCTTGTGCTGTGAAGGCAATGGTATCCGCTCATTTTCGGGTTCCTTGCTTTCTGGAAGGAGGTCAAAAAGCCATGCAATTAGTGTCCGTCTCCACACTTGATTCGCCTAGTCAAGCTATGGCGTGAAGGCAATAAAAGGCATTTGAAGGTCATACTAGCTACTAGTATTTGTTAACAAACGCAGCTTCCTTGAGGGTGAATATTAACCCATTCATTTAATTATATTTATTCATAAATTCTTGCTTGAATTAGAATGCTGGACTGGAGTTTTGACAGGTTTTTCTTCTTTTTCATTTCTTACTAATTTGGTCAACTTAATTTCTGTAGTGAAGGGCATATCATTTGATTTTTACAATTTCAAAAATGACTTGTTGATTTTTACATTTCCAAAGTTGTAACGGATGTGTATTTAAAAAATTAATTAATTAATTAGCACATGTTTTTTATTTCAAAAAGAGGAAGATTTGAATTTTCTTTTCTCTAACATATATAAAATCTGATATTAAGTACAATTGATTGTAACATAAAAGGAACCTCTAACTAACATGTATATTAATTATTTACTTAAATTTAATTTCTAAAAGTTATATATTATATTAAAAATATAAAGATTATTTATTAATTTTGTTTTCTTTTTTTTGGTCTTTTTCATTGTTCTATCCACTTCCCCTTTTTTCTCCCCCAACTAGCCAAGTGTCAGTCAATGATTGCAGAGGGTCGGAATCTAGCCCAAACGACACCGTGACGGCGTCTGGAACCAAATTCGCCCCTACTGCAACAGATCGGATCGGAGGAGAAGAGCTCGGTATCAACTGGGCCTAACCTAGTCGTCTGCCATTACCTGATTGTCCTTAACCGGCGACGGAAAAAGAGTAGGAAGAAGAAACAATAAAAAATAAAAATATATATATTTTTCTATTTTTATTGTTTTTATATTGACATGTGACCCTTAATACTTGACTTAGCAAAAACTATAAAATAAAAAGTATTCTCCTGCAATATTAAAAGTAAAAAGACTAATAAATTACTATATCAACTGTAAATAACAAAATTGTGTTCACGTCAAACTTTAGAATTACATATGTAATTTATTTTATCAAAATTTGGTCAAACTTAAGGCAATAAAGATTGGGTTCTAGGAAATTCTGGTCTAGAAACTATGGTCAACTGGTCTTAAATACTTACTAGGCCTGTTTGTTAATTCATTTTGTTTTTCCAAGAAAGATCACTAGGGTAGTCGGTCTCAGCCACCCTTGATGGGAAAAAAAGTCACCCTCAAAGTACCAACTGCTAAATATATTGAGATTAAACATATTACTTGTTTCATTCAAATATAAACTTACCACCAACTTTATCTATACTGACAGACTATACATTGTTTTCTTTTCTTCATTAACAATATGATTATTTTCATATTTTTATTTTTTTATGAAAGGTCAACCCATTTTTTAATTCTAAGGATATATTAAATAAAATAATTCTTAAAGAACATTAAATTTGCAAAAAGACACAAATCAGCTAATGACAAAAGAAACGCTAAATCACATCACCCCCCACACGAAAGCCAGAGAATGCTGGTTGTCCATCACATTTGTTTTTTCTTCCAAAGAAAGAAGATGTTAAACTAATATGATTAACGATTAAAACAGAATTAATTTCTCAGAATCCGAACTAATACGAAATTTAACCCTCAGAAAGCCAATCATAATAGCCTGGGATGAGATTCTCAAAGATACAGTTGGGCATGGCCATAACTTTAACCCCACTTGACAAGATTCTTAGGAGCAAAATTTATACAGGACATCGAAGACAGTGATATGTTTTAGATTTTACTACACCAAAAATGTTTCATTCCCCTGCCAAAGAAAAATAAATAAAAAAAAATGGATACCTTAGTGGGTCTGACAGCAAATCATTGATGTTCCAAACACGCCCTTAATCAAAACGCTTATGTTGGCATTAGGTAAAAGTGCCCATCTTTGCTACTTTTATTATTATTAATAATTATAATTATACAAATATTAAATTAATTAAAATTTAAAATCAAAATTTAAAAAAAAAAGAGTTGTCCAGGTTGCACGCCAGTGACGCTAATGGGTGCTTTGCTTTTAATGGGCACCGTCAGATGGTCCCACCAGGAGATTCCTACGCCCATGATCCGTTTGATCCCATGATCCTGACCGTTTAAGTTGAATGGGTTTCTGCCTTTATTTTGTTTTTGTTTTCATGGAAAATGAAAATTGTTTTTAGTTTGAACTTGTCAATTGATGAGAACCTGGTCCCCCATCATCCCATAGAGAGGCAAGGGAAAAGGTGCAAGTCCATTAACAAGCGATTATGTTATTTTAGAATATTTTAAAAAGTACAACCTTGACTCAATCATGCCAATTTATTAGCATCCAAGTAAGGTGCGGAAAAATAACAGATTATTATATTAAAATTTAGAATAAAATTATATATTTGAAGAAAAGTGCAGAATTAAAAAAGGCATAAACCAAAGAGAAAAATTCAAAAGAGGAGATTCTTGCCTTGAAGGCCCAGAGTGGAAAGTTGGTGATATTTGTCAAAAGGTTAGCTAAGCTGCCGCCAATGGCCATTTCTCTCCTAACCTTGCCTTTGCTCTTACGCCTCTAATTTATTTAGTGTCGGGCTATTTTGCAGGTAACCCTTTCTGATCCACCCCTTACCAAACTTTTTATTTAATTTATACGTACTTGGCCTTCAAGTAGGGAATGGCCACCCACAGCTTTACTTGGCCTCCTTTGCAGTTAATCTTCTATTTATAAGCCCTTAATGTGTAGATTAAGCTAGAAAATATAGGTATCATAATTATTAATATCTGACTCAAAAATTAGAAATAAAATGAAATGGTAAAACACATTTTACTGGGTTTAACTGTCAGGTTAAGATGATTGCATGCCAGAGATTCACACAATTGTTTTTCTACTCATTAAAAAGGTTGAATCTTAATCTTTGTAAAATTTTGGAAATAGTAGCCCTAACTCTTCATTATCTAGAAGAATTTGATCATGCTTTGATTTCAACATCATTCCTGGCATTGGTTGACTGGGTTTTTGACACTGAAAACCATAATAACAGCTGTTGAGTATGATAGCAAGAATATTCTAGCATAAATATAGAAAAATTACTATTTACCCATGGGCACAGACACACAAAAAGAAAAGAAAAACATCAATATCATGGTTCATGATCAAAGTCATTTTACTCGCAATCCACTTATATATCCTAACAGAAAGATTACTTGACAAATCAATTTCGTTAAATAAAACATGCATGCAACAAATGTAAGCAAGAATACAAGTGCTTGTGTCAGTCATCCAATGTGAATGAAGCAACTACGAGAGTTAGTTGAAGTTGCCCGTCTACCTACAAATAAGAAAACCACATTCTTGCCTGGAAAGGTCCCATCTGCACCCTGAAACAAGTTCTGATTTTGGTGCAGAGGTAAGAAACAAGCAAGTGGTAAAATTAAAAAGAAAAAAATACAAAAAGGGAGAGAGAGGAACTTTTCACATTTGCATTTCGATCTTAGAACAATATATATACTAGTCTGCTGCTTGTGCCATGTGCTCGGCATGATAATTTTTTTTTTCAATTAAATTGAGAATATTTTGTGAAATAAATATGTAATAGTAATTGTATTATCATATTTAATTGTTGGTGTAAATTGACATGTTTGAAATATTATTTTACAAAAATATAATTGTTGTTATTGTAGCTATCATTACTTGTATTTTTTATTATTAATTTTTATATAATATTATTTTTTAAATATATTTTTATTATCATATATTTTATTTTTTATTATAATCTTACATATTATATTTTTTATTTTTAATATAATTTTTATATTATATATTATATTTTAATTTCTTTTTCCTTGAAAAGATAGTATAAATTTTATTGACAATTACCATGATTATTGAGAAAAATAAAAAGATATCATCGAAATCTATATAAAAAGCTAAATTATAAAATTATAAAATATTTTTAACAAAGTAACAAAATTGAAGGTAAAATTATCTTTAACAATATTGTAAAGTGCAATGCAATCTGATTGCACTGATTTTAAACTGTAATCATATTATAATTATTGACTGTAATGTGATTCATTGTAAACTTACATTGCACTAATTTGTTATAAAATAAACACCGTAATATAATTTAATTAGATAAATTATAAAAAAAAATATTTTTACTTCTTTGATACCAAACATTACGTAAGAACATACATATATCTTAACAAGACTATAGATGAGTCCATCATTTCTTTATTTTTCTTTTTTCTCCATCTTGCCATGTTTGCAAATGGATACTAAAGTTATGTCAATTGATATACTTAAGTTCTCTTAGATTGATATTTTATTAGTTACTTTTTTTATTTTCAAAAGTAAAAAAAATACATTTAAATATAAGAAAACTAATTTTTTTAAATTAAGATTTAAAAAAAATTAAAATTGAACTTTTATGAATAACAGCTATATATTTTAATTTGATAAAATATTATATTATATAATTTGATTTGATAATTGACATATATATATTTTCTTAACTAAATAGTTAGATTCAAATTTTTTTAACTTTTAATGTAAAAAAAATATAATTACATTTAATATTTAATAATAACTGTTGAAACATCAAAGAAAAAAAATAACAACCATATTGTATGAAGTAAACTCTTTGAGATTTTTTTCCATCTGGCAATATTGTCAAGTGTCAAGCCACAAAATCTTTTGGGTTTTCTTTAAATACAATTATAAATATATATATACCATAGTTTATTGTAAAAAAAAGAAGAGAAAATACTATTTGCGGAAGATGAGGGTAAAAGTGCTAAGCCCATTTTGTGGTGAAGAATGTACTCTGGCTGGGTAGAATTATCAGGAGGCATAGGGTTAGGGGTACAGTCCTTGAGAAAAATGCAGTGAAAAATTTGAAATGGGGAAGGCGTTTTTAATGTGGGGTTCATTGATCATTTTGTGGACAGGGTTTTAAATTTTCAAGGGACACACTCTTCATTCAGCAAACAAAATCCTCCCCAATCTCTATCAGTGGTTGGCAGTTGGGTCATTTCAGCTGCTGCCTTTTTGTTGTAATTTCTTTTTTTTTCTTACAAAAATCTGCATTATCTTTTTACTATGCTATTTTCGTTCTGGTTCACAAAAGTAAGCTGAGCTAAACCAAGCTGGCTTGGGTTTACACTACTTTAATAATAAATAAACAAAAAAAAAAACTTGAAAAGCCATCCCTGTTTATAAGCACTTCCCAACAGGGGAAAAAGAGGAGAGAGAAAGAGAAACACAAGCTATCATTTCAAAGCAAAAGCAAAAGAAAGAAAAAAAAAAAAGAGAAGAGCAAGAAGATAATAAAGGGCGGAATTCAAGGAAGAAGAAGGGTTTTCTTTCTGTGAAGAAGCTGGAGCTAGCCAAGATGATGCAGACTGAGCAGCAGCAACAGCAGCCTCAGCAACAAAACCAGTTAATGGTTCAAAACTCTGGGAGTCTCAGCTTTAGCAGCCACTTGTCTAAGGAAGATGAAGAGATCTCAAAGTCTGCTCTTTCTACTTTTAGAGCCAAAGAAGAAGAGATAGAGAGGAAGAAGATGGAGGTTAGAGAAAAGGTTCAGCTTCAGTTAGGCCGTGTTGAAGAGGAAACGAAACGTTTGGCCTTCATTCGCGAGGTTTGTCCAAGCAAAATTTTCTCCTTTTTTTTTATAGTCTTTTTTGCTTGTATCCCTGTTAGTTTACGGGCTAAGCTAAAATTTTTCTGGATTTTGACTTGGGTTTTTACTCGCTAGACTTGGAAAGGTGAAATTTTTAATTTTTAAAGGCTCTTGTTTCAAACAAGTTTACATCTTTTATATTTTTTTTGGGTCAATTTCTGCAAAATACAGAGTGGTAGAGGCTCACATAGTGGTAAAAATTCATGATCTGGGCATGGATTCACAAATTCTTAAAGGGTGTTTTCAGGTTTAGCCTTTTGATGCATTTTCCTCTGTCAAAGGAGTTTGTTTCCCCACAAATTTGCTTAGCAGAAAGAAGAAGATGTATAGTGCATTTCTGTAAAAAAAATGGGAGAACTTTATCTATCAGATTTACAGTTAAAAGGTTTTATTATTGAAAAAATAATCTGTCAGTTAATTTTGGGGCTTTACATCTTTTTGCAAAAACAACTATTTAAGCTAATAGATCAAGGGTGCCTTCTAAATGGTTTGCTATTTTAAAACAAGCAAGAAATTCTTTTTATTGGCTTTACAATTTCAGCGATGGAGCTGGACTTAATTCTACATACTAATAATATTACGACTGTTTCTCCTTTTAAATAAAACTATGTAAATCTATCAGGAGCTTGAAGCACTGGCAGATCCAATGAGGAAGGAAGTTTCTCTGGTGCGGAAGAAGATTGATGCAGTTAACAAAGAATTGAAGCCACTAGGGCACACCTGTCAGAAAAAGGTACAACTTTACCAAACTTTGATGCAATTCAACTTTTCCATTAATTTGGTCAATATTACTGATCAATTACCTGAAAGCTACGGAATCATTTGAGGGATATTGTCATGCCGCTAAGTTTGGGTTGAAATATGTTACAGGAAAGGGAATACAAGGAAGCCCTTGAGGCATTTAACGAAAAGAACAAGGAAAAAGTACAGCTAATCACAAAATTGATGGAGGTTAGTTTTGTGTATTGTAGTGTTGAAGCAAAATTTAAAGATAGAAAGCTAATGAATTTCCTGTTTCTGATGGCTAATCTCACTTTGTTGTTATCTTGTTTTTTTTCTGTTGTTGAATGAACAGCTGGTGAGTGAAAGTGAGAGGTTGAGGATGAAGAAGCTAGAGGAGCTCAGTAAGAACATAGATTCCATACACTGATATAGCCTTTAGCGCTGTTAACTGATTAGGTTTGTGTGATGTATTTAAGGTGACTTTGATATTTATATATGGGTGTTACTGTTTTTGGGTTTGGTGTATTGTATGGTTATCTTTGTTTGTTAGCATTTGATGAACGTTAGCTGATTTAGAAAGGGAAATACCCTATAAACAGGTTTGTAACTAAACGCATCCAGACTGCATTTTCTTCTCATTTTTCTCATGTTCATCTTTTGTACTGTTCTTTTTTTTTTTTTGGTCTTTTAAGTTGTGTAATTTGAAGTTCGTTCCAAAACAAAAGGCTTGGAAGGGCCTGAACTTGCAGTCTGTAAATTATTTGGTTTTCATGACATTAATCCACAAATACCCATTTGTCTAGGTTTGTCTTCTGAAGCATCTCCTTGAAATTTCTGGTAGCAACTGCTTCAAAAGAAGATTCCATTTGCTGTTTATAACTGTTGAATCATTAATTATGATGATTGTTCCTTGAAGTTTCATGTGTGTGCATGCTTGGTAGATGTTGCCGTAGCTCTAACTTTTAGGTGTCCATGTAGTGGTATTCACTCCATCTAAAGATTCTTGAAGCCCAAGTTTTCATCATTTTAGGGTCAGTATTCACTGGCTGACATAGTTTATAATTTTGAATCTCCTAAGAATATGTTTCCATCAAGGGAAGTGATATCTGCTCACGCGGCCAGGACCATGCCTACTTCCAACCGCACAAACAGGATTGAGTTTTATCAATATGTGGGTGGGGTACTGGGGGGCTTTCCGGTCTCTGTTTGTTGGACTAGGATATCAGTAATGTACACTGCATGCACCAGAGGCTCAAGCATCTCTCCTTTCATCGATTTGGAAGCATTAATGGGTCTCTGATGGAGATTGGATGCAAATTTTAAACATAAAAACATCATCCTAGTCATTTTAGATTCTGTTTTAAGGATGTTGAAACCGTCAAATGAGGATGACACCATGGATTTATTTGTTTTTGGAATATGATCCAAAATCCAAATCCAACACTTTATGATTTTTTCGATAAATCCGAAAGGTTTATCGTATTAAAAATTTGATTCTTTACAACAGACAAGGTTTGTCACGACGATGCTTGGGCTTAAGAATTGTTTTGGTCGTTGCCTTGAGCAAGTTTCATGACATTGATCTTATAAACAGTTTTCCGGAGTTTGGTCCCGTGGTTTGATTGTTCTTTATTAATATTTTTCATTATTTTTTAAAGTATTTCGGGTTATTTTAAAAATAAAAAAATAAAAAAAAAGAGTTAATAGTATGTTATATATTGTAGTTTCACCTATTTTTGTGTGGAATTAAACATCAAAAGAATCATTTGTCTTGCAAACAACATCATTTGGTCACTGCCCCTACAACAAAAACCATCATAGCCCTTTACTCTGTTTATCCCGAAATGAAGAGTGTTTTAATCATGACCCCCTTTCAAAAATTTGTGCAAAGCATTTCTTTCTCAACTGTTGCTAACTCTAGATGTTTCAAGAATATTTATTGAGGTTAAACCTTTCCAAAATATTTTCAACTAAATACATTGAGGATAATCAAGTATTGCATTCAATATGAAAACATTAGAGATTGTATAAGGGGTATTTCTTTTGGATTTGAGAGAAAGGGGATTCCAACTTTGTTCTTTTAAGTATTTGTTAGCATTTTGTTATTGATTTTATCAAACAACTGTCAGCGACTAAACAAGTGATCAGCCAATTTGCACATGGTTGATGAAATATTGCCAGGGAATATATCACACAAAAGAGGTGGAACTTTCAGTCTTGCCGACACTCATCTGCAAAATATGCAAACTTTGAAACCATATGATCGTATTTAAGCAGAGCAATGATTCAACATCAAACAATTCTTTTTTTCAGCCATGGGATAAAAGCAAAAGATGTTACAGGCAGATGCTGCACTTTTATGTGCAGAGCATCTTATGATCTTATCGATTATTTGCTTTTTTTTTTCTTTCTTTGATTCAATTATCTTCATAGTGGAATTTTCCTGGAAACGTGCCAAAGAAGAGCCACCTGGCATTTTGGCATGTCCATGTTATCTGCAACTAATTATTGCATGCAAATTTGACTGTAGGGTTAAATGGGGGCACGAGACCAAACGTTTTTTTTTTTTTTTGTTTGGGTCAAAGTTCAATCTTCCGACGGTGCAGCACTGAAGCTGCAGGTGTATTAATGAGTAATTATATCGATAATTATGCCTATGTATTGAAATCGAGACCTTACCTAGTAGATCAAAGCACCATTTGTAAAGGTTTTTGATTTCCAACGTTCAAGAGATCTCTGCCTGTCAGAGTGTAGGGTTTAAGGGAATGGGAAAGGTAGCCTTTAGTTTTGTATGTAGCTAAATTGTTAAGCGGTAAAGTGAAAGTGCTAGGAAAAAGAAAAGAAAAGAAAAGAGAAGAAATATAGACGGAAAAGCAAGAATAAATGTGTCTAATCCAATATGCTAGTTGGAAATTCAGAATCATTAACTTTGTATTAGTCAATGGAAGATCTCAAAAACTATGTGGAATTTCAAACGTTTACGGACGCCACAAAGTTAAAATGGATCACAAATCTCAACTTATCCCTACGAAATCAACGACGAGGTCAAAAGAAATAATCAAAGCTCTCAAGTCTGAAATGAGTGAGGTACGTCACGCAGGCTCTAGCCCATTTTGTGTGTGGTAAAACCTTAAAAGGATCCAATTTGGCCCTTTCTATTGAGGCTCCGCCAGGGATTGTGATTAGCCTGTAAGGCCGACAATGGCCTTTATCCAGTTGAGGGGCATTTTCATGGGCGCAAGTTTCAGGACCCTTGAAAGGCAGGCCGAGAACAATGATCAATGTTTTCTTCAATAGGACAATGACAATCTTTGATCCAATGATATCTAAATTAGTGGAATGTTCAAATTGGGATTAAATATTTATGCATTTTTTAATTAAGAATTAAATGTTTTTAATTGTAACGATGAAGAGTTAAATATTTTTGATTTTTTATAATTAAAAGTTAAATTGACAGGTGGATAAAATGTGTATCACATACGACAAAAAATTATTTTGAAAATGTAATTGTTATATGTCATGTTAAAAATTTAATTATGATGCATCATGTTATTACACTCAATGTTGAAAATTTAGTTGTTATACATCATGTTAAAAAATGTAATCGTTATATGTTATATTAAAAATTTAGTTGTTACACGTCATATTGAAAAATGTAATTATTATATAGCATATTGAAGATTTAATTATTATACGTCATATTAAAAAAATTAATTATTACATGACATAATGAAAAGATTGTTATATTTTACGTCATAATTTGAATCATTTTGATTTGATAGAAATTTTTTTTTTGACAAAACAAGGTTGATGGTTTGGTTTTGAATAAGAAGGTAAGTGACGTGCACTAGAGGTCTCATCCAGTCAATAATTAACTAATTCCAAATGTGGATCAATGATTGCCTTATTGTTTTCTTTTTTCTCATATTTAATCTCTTAAGAGGTAAGAAGCCTCCATCACATTTCCTTCAAGTACCGGATATGCATGAACCCAAAAATGATTATTGTACCAAAAGGCACATGTTTATCTTTTTATTACATTACAATACCTAATAAGTGGAAAAAAAGTGAAGCTAGCAACGACAAAGTTCTCTAATGTTTTTTTCTTTGTAAGCATGGAGGAACATTCCGAACTTGATCCCAAAACAAAACATGCAGCGTAATTATTGTTCCATAACTCAAATATTGGTCAATCACACTTTGTTGGACCAAAATGCATTTTAATTAATTATACGATTAAAAATTTTATCATATCCTTTGCACAGATGAAGAGAGAATCTATGTACCCATATTCCATATCTAGGTTTGATTTATGTTGGCAATATCCATTTCTATGGAGCACCTCATGACTAGATGAAGAGAACCCTTGGAGACGGAGGGAAAGAGATGTTATTTTTCTTTCCAAATGAAGATTTGGATGTCACCTTCAGACGAGACATATTGGGATGGAATAATAAGGCATACTTATGAGTTTGTGTATTTTTTAGAATTCCAAGGTACATATTGACAAATTTGATTGGAAACCAAACAACTTCACAATGCTATATATGCCCAATAGAATATAGAATATATACTGTCTACATACTCTTTATTGTCCTCTGTCAGCCTAGGCCTAGGGTGAATTTGAGCCACACTGTTCCGTCTGCGGTTGACATAAACTCGATCAGAAAAATAATTTTGGAAGTTTTTAACGGGTTTCATATGTTACTTCTAAGATGGCCTTACAATTCCTATTTATTTTTCTGGTACTTGTTCAAGATTTTAATATTTAATGCATAATTCTACAGGAGAAAATTTGTGAGAGAAAAATTTAAGTAAACCAACTCTTTTATCTTATTGAAATGTGACATCTATTATGCAAATACAGTGTTTTGTCATATGAACAATCAACCAGCATGCAATTCTAATACTAGGAGGATGTAAATTGGAGATCAGACTTGACCTTTGCCACCATTCTTTGAGATTTGGTAGGGAAAACTGTGGTGAAGCTTAAACAATATGTTTGAATTTGAAGAGAAGCAGTGTAGAAAAGGAGAAGGGTATTTACTTTGTTGTTCTGTAATTCTACTTTCATACCTCAAAGTAAGTAGTCAATTAGAAATGAAGTGGACGACTACGCATAGATTTCCTTTTTCTCTTTACGAGAGAGATAGGGAAACAAGTGAAAGACGACTATGATTTTGCCACGTAAGAGATAGAAGGAAAAATGGTTTTATTCCACAAAAACAGTTGCAAAAGCCGTAGAATCCAATGCGGGGAGAGGTGGCAAAGGGGAAAGCAAATTGCGGTTTGACTTGAAAGGGTTTGGTACGGGGGAGCTAGGGTGGGGTCCTTAACAAGGTACGGACAACAATCCGACCGTCGCTGACACGTGGATACGGCGGATCCATGACCACGTGTGACGGTCGACAAGCTGAAAATTGGACGTATTATGTGGATGCACCGAATGACGGTGCATTTGTAAGCCACTGTTTACCTTTGTTGTCTTCAGTGAAAAAGTTTTGAAAGTTTAAGGGCCCATTAGGATTTGGTAATGTTAACGTTGCTCAGATTGCGTGGTCTCTCGGTTTGTTTTTGTTTGGGAACAAAATTTGTTGAAGCTAACTGGGAAAAAGTTAAAAAGAATACAAATGGGTTTAATTTCGAGCCTTGTTTTATAAATGTGAGAATGAAATTGGGTTTGCAAAGTGAGAAATCCACGAATTCATGGTATTTCTTCATCACCGTAAAGAATTTCTCCTACACTTGTTCAAACATGATTGATTTTGATGATTATTATTTTAAAATTTTATTAAATATGTTAAAATATAAATTTTTATTATTCATCCTCAGGCGTGCAAGTAACTGTTTTCTTTTTCTTTTGGACAAAGGAAGAATGCTATGAATGCAACTCTTTTCGTTACTTTTCAATGTTATTTGTAGCCTTTATTTATATGTATATAAAATTCATACTTTAGGATTACATTTTAGAATGTGAATAAATTGGATGTATTAAAAAAATAATAGAACACAAATTAAACCCAAATGTTATAATTCAAAATTAGATTCATTTATCCAAATTTCACTTCATCACGTATTACTTTTATCAACACAGTCCAAACGACAATTGTTATATATATACATTCTTAATATTTGTATTTTTTGGTACCATCGATGCATATATATATATATATATGTATGATGTTACAAAACATGGATTTTACTTGTCACTGACACAAATACTATATCCAACAGTTGCATTGTCAACTGTTTGAACACATCCTATGTCAGCGAGACAAAGGGTAGTAATGTTAGTGAACCGAACATTTTATGAAACAGTTTTGTTGTGCGGTTGAATTGTATGCAATAGTTACTTTTGCAAGAAAATTATCACCTGTTTCAGCTCTTTATCTTTCTTTTGAAACCAGGTTAATGTAGGAACACTACCGATTTTGTTTTAGTATGTACTACTAACCAATGAATTCAATATGTTTGGGTGAATAGTTAAATATTTAACTTTAAGTTTTAACAGGGTACAATTTACAGGAGCATGTGTGGAAAATGATTGAAGCTCGTATTGCATTGCGATCCCTACCCGTCTGACCTGAGCCACCGCAGAATGTCAAAAACAATATATAGGCACGTTTTGACAAAGTTTTCACTTTTCCCTTGTTGACCCGATTATCAATCTTTGGCCCTGCCCCGCCCTGCTTCTGCTCGGCCTTCTCTTATAATTGATGGGCTCCACCTTAAATGCCATGGTCAAGTAAATTTTACTAGCATTCATTTTGGATTTCTTATCATTTTTTACAAGTATGTTTTACTTTCAAAATGGATTCACCGAACCTGTTTCTTTAATGTCCTATGTTCGAAGATAATCTTTTATTTTATTATAAGATTGAACTTATCTATTTACTTTTGAATTTAAAGGTGTGGGACGTGATAGATTAAGGTTTTGTGATGATGATGATGATGAAGGAAGAATAATTGGAATTCTTTTTTAAAGAAATAAAAGACTGAGATAAGCACGAGGATAACCTGTTTTTAGTGGGTTCTCCTAATGAAGCCAATTAGAACCAGCATTGATTGCTTAATGTTTTTAATAATTTATTATTGGATCAACCACTAAGTAACCAAATTGATAACTCCATCCATCACATAACTTTACAAATGTTTGGATCGCCACGCTACTACCATCCTCACCAACCAACAAAACAAGAAGGAAAAAAAAGTAATAATATTTGTGACTAGTCATCTTTTGGTTCTCCTTCTTATCCCCTGAAACTCACCAATTGGAGTCACAGAACAAGCTGTTTGTTTTGAGAGAGAATTGTTCCATATTTTTCCAATAAATGATCTGCACATGAAACTATAGAAAATGGAACCAGGTTAAAACGAAAAACAAAAAAATTTTTCCTACCATAATTCGACATTGTCTAGAAGTTAAATATACTATACTAGTACTATTTCCTTTTCTTTACCTAACTTCAATAATGGATGTTTAAAGTGTATAAGACAAAGTAAAGGACATGTTACATGCAGCTACTAGAGTGTTCTTGGGGGAAGGAAGCCATTGTCCTTTTTTAACTCCTACCTAACAGTTAAAAATTGTAGGAATTTTGCCATGGTAAAAGGGTAAAGTGAAGTTAAAAGTAAAAAAAAAAAAATGTCTACCCCAAAATGGGAACTCCAGACATTAATTGCCAAATTTCTGATGTACCCCATAATTTTATAACCAATTCATCATCAATTTTTTATGTTATGATCTCTAGTCATTTGACATATTTTCAGCTGTTTAAATAATTAAATTTATAGTAATTAACAAACGTTTGTTCAAGCTTTATTATCACTTAGGAATTATAATTACTAACCCTCTGCCACTTGATTCTTCTTGACTCTCTTGGATCATGTATCCTTTTGGCAAGATCTGAATAAATCGACAATTATGGTATAACCATAGGAAGACCACTCTATTTTAAGTATCTTTCTATTTATCTAGCTTTTAATCAAAGTTATTTAAAATGATCTTCATGGATTAACGTACCTTTATCACTTTCGTGTTTATAATGAGGTGAAGTCGTGCAAAGTCAATAGTAAAAATATACATAAATGAAACTGAAATTTTAATTGCAATTGTCACTATCATTAAACTGGTTTTCCACCTTCCAGCGCACAACCCCCCCCCCCGCGGCCAAAAAAAAAAAGAAAAAAAGAAAAAAGGAAGAAGAGCAAAAGAATTGAATTGTTAACCAAATTAGTTCAAATAAATAAAGTTAAATTGCCATATATGATGAGAGCTTTCGGCACAAAATGTATACCTTAATTTCCCTCATGTTGAAGCATGCTGGGACTGAATTGGTCGCACAATAATTTCCGGTTGTTGGTTTGATACTAGCCTCTTCCACTTAACTATATATTAATTAATTAATTAATTAATTAATTAAAAAGATGATGCTTATTTATCAACAAGTAATTATATAAAAAGACAATGATGTGAATCCATGTAACCGAAGATTCTCAACATAAAGAGCACACTAGGCCAATTTAATTATGTCAATTTTGTCGCTAATTATGCATTGTGCATGAATTATTTAACTTGGCTTGTTCCCCGACAAATTGAAGTGATTGCAACTATAATAACATAAAAAGACAAAAGACTTGAAGTTAATTATGTTTAAGAGAGCAAGGGCAAAGGCATGGACAATTTTTAAATGTTCATTGTTTTTTACAGGCTTTGGTTGTTTGTCTTTTTAAGGATTCTTGAGCCTGCTAATATTTTTGCTTCAAGGATGTTGTTTTTTCTTGGTTAATCTGATTAACTTTTTTCCTTTTTGTCCACGTCATTTTTTTTTTGTACTAAAAAATCAATGTAAATTGTAAAATTTGTTTTCATAGAGCTAAATGGAGAAATTATCCCACAAACCTTAGGTACACCTCCTTGAGGTAAAACTTTCCTGATCATGGCCTATGGGGAATTAGTACGACTTTGGTTTTGTTTTTCTACATTTTAAGCTGAGATAGAGGAATAAGATTTCCCATGCCATCTGATTAATTTTATAATTAGGGAGGTTTTTGAGTAACCAAAAATCTAAGTAATTTTCTTTTGGTTCATGTTTTTTGGGCTGTCTGCTAAATGCTATGGTAAACTATTATGATTATTTGTTCTACTAACTCCTCAAAAGCAGTGATGAGCTTTGCATTTTCTTTGTTTGTTACGAATATAATCAATAAATATTAATCTAATTCGCATGTAGTAGGTATATATTTAATGCTGTATATTTATTTATAAATAGAAAAAATTTGTCGTTCTAATTTTACTACAACAAATTTGGCTTAAGACAACATATTTTTAAAATGTGTTACTAAAAATATTTTTAATAACACTTTTTTTATATTTTTTAAAACATTTTTGTAAATCTAATCTTACTATATAAATTTTTAAATGCATTATGAACAAAATATAACGATAGAAATTACATACACTAACAAAGGTTATACTTTTTTATATTGCTACTAAATGAGAAAAAAGTGAAGTTAAAAGTTTAAATAGTTACACTTTTTAAAATTTAATTATATAAAAAAATATGTCCTCTAAAAAAAGCCTTGAAAACTCAATTTTTTTATAGTGTTTGAGTGAATTATACATGATAATTATTTATTCGAAAATTTTAATAAATTTTTCTTTCAATATATATGTATAAGTATAATAACTTCAACATTGTGATATCAATTGATATATAAACAATCATTAGTTTAAAAATCTTAGTGTGCTTGTTAAGTATGCAGTTATCATATAAGCCTTACTCATTTCTAATAAGCTTTTAGCCATGGCGGAAGCCAAAATTCAAGTACAAAATTGTGATAGCTAACAAAGGGAAATTGAGTACAAGATTTTGTAATAGCTAGACTTCCAGGAGCAACGGCTAATAATAAAATGGACACACCATACCAAGTTGATAGGGGCTGGGCACAATATATAGGGATAGTCATTATTTGTGAATTAGTGTTGGCCTAGAATACATAATATAGTCATTGCTGATTGTATCCAAAGATACATGTTTACATAGGCTACAGTAGTTTAGATTTGAGTTCTATTAACGGCTAGCATTTATTCATTACTAGACCTCCCTATAGCTTGTCGTAAGCCTTTTTAGTTTATAAATTATTAGTGCATTAATCAATATTATTCACCTTAATCCTTTTCAATTTAAAATCCATGGAGGTTTTTTTTTTTTAAGGACTACCTAACATGTGTTGTCTTTATTAGCTATCCTTCACCCTCGTGTAGAAGTAATACTGTCCTTGGTTACGAACCCGTTTGATATTGTAATTGGACTAACATTAATTATATTGACTAAATTCAAGCACTAGAATCAGAAGCGATTATGAAATGGAATTGTACGATTTCTGATTTTCTATAATTATGAATGTCTTTTTCCTTTCAATAGTTAGCATTGAACATCATGTCAGGTGTTCCAGCAAGAAGAAGAGAAAGGGAGAAAAACAGCACATTTATTCATGCATTGTGACTTGATATAGGAAAAGGAAATTAAAATACGAAGAAGGTGATGATGGGATTCCTTCCTTTTCTATATCTAGTCTGCTCCATAAACTTTTAGCATCATTATTGAGACATATCCTTTCACACAAATCCCAGCTGTGGACCTCAGAGTCTAAAATTAACATATATTTATGCACGCGATGGAATTTGGACCCAACCTTGCCCAAATATGTAATAAGACATGTACATATTGTTAAACTAAGAACGTAATAATTTCTTCAAAGGATTCAGCTATCATTACAAAAATGTATTACCCACATGCCTAGCAAAAGAAAAGAAAGCCCCACATCTATGATGGGAAAATTTTTTTCTATTACTATCAATCTTTGTTTTAGTGAAACACTATGAATGAAAAAGAAAGGAAGAGATTCAAGTGCTAACTTATCTTTTAATGATACAGAAAAGTCAATCAAGTTTTATTTTCTCCAAAAGCAAAGGTTTAAAGTTTTGAATGGATGCTTTTGTTAATTTTTTATTATTATGCATAGGAAGGCAAAGCTTTATATGTAAAGCAAAATGCCAACCGTCCGAGGCAATGGATGTTATATTAGATTAATATTTCTTTTCACTTATGAAATGTTTAGAACTAGACTTTGAACACATAACAAATTCTTGTCCCATGTATAAGAAATCTGAGTCTATTATGCTTACAAGTTAGCAAGGGATGAGATATGTATACCTATTTATGTTTATATTTTAATTTTGTTGGTTAAAACC
Source organism: Theobroma umbraticum (assembly GCF_002168275.2). Classification (NCBI taxonomy): domain Eukaryota; kingdom Viridiplantae; phylum Streptophyta; class Magnoliopsida; order Malvales; family Malvaceae; genus Theobroma; species Theobroma umbraticum. The sequence goes on along the minus strand of NW_018397263.1, from coordinate 3,737,735 downwards.
TTTTTTTTTAAAAAAAAAATTATTGGTTAAAATCTTAAAGGTGATAGATTAGGGTATTTGTAAACATTTTGCATTCCTCAAACCAAACACTGATAGCCTATGGATTATATGATTAGTGTGCTCCATTGGAGGGATGGGTAAAGTTTAATGTTGATGGCGCGTCTTTTAGTAGGTTGGGGCATAGTGAAATAGGTGGTTTGCTTCGTGATAGCAGTGGTGTTATTAAAACTAAATTCTCCAAATCAATGGGAGTGAGTGATTCAAATTTAGCTGAATTAGTACCAATTCATGAAGCTTTGTTAATATTTTTTAATCATTGGAATAATTGTAGTTTAAAGTTGTGGATTGAAAGTGATTCAGCTAATGTAGTCCTTTGGTCTAATAATCATGAAGATGCCTCATGGAAGCATAGACAGCTGATCATTGCCATGGAACAATTGCAAGGAAGGATTTAAGCGTTGACAGATTACGCATATATGGCGTGAAGGAAATACGGAAGTTGATGGTCTTGCTAAGGCTGGAATTTTAAGAGATGTTGATTTAATTGAAATTTGTTAAGGCTAAACGGCTGTTTAGGGTTAAGATGGTGTCCTATTTCAATGATCTAATTCGATATTTTAAAAGGGATAGTGGAGTAATACTGGAGATCAGATTGTAACTGGATAGAATCCGTGGAAGTATATGAATGGAACTCTTTGAAATTTGAAATATGATTTTCTAGAGTCCTATTTGAAGTGCAAAGTTTGAGTTTGTTTGAGCTGGCTCATATTTGTTGCGATAAAGTCACATTATGGTTTCATAGCAGAGCTGCGTGTAAATGTGAGGTGCGGGTTGGGTAATTATTTGGGGTCTTTTCTCGAGCATAATTGGTGCTAATGTTTTGATTGACTATTTGAAATGTAATATTCAAGTGTTAGTTTTGTGTCATGGATATCTCCAAATCAGAGATTTTAGGGTTCTGGGGTTCTTTTATTTTATTTTAATTTTTTTTATTATTGTAAACATAAGAGTCCATAGTTTTCTCTATGGCTCCAAGCAGTAAATTTCGTAACTTTTTTTTTTAAAAATTCAAAACATTACAAAAACGATATCTATTTACTACCATTTTTTTTTCGTTTTGTTTTGTTTTGTGGTAAAAAGATAAATATATGTATTGATATGGTAGTGGGGTGAGAGCAGTGACATGGTACTCTATGCATAACCCACAAAAGATATAATCATGGAAAGAGAAGGGGAGCAATTATATCAAAAAGTAAAATGATAAAAGTAATACTAATTAATGGTACATATTTCTACAAATTTTTGCTGTTGCAGGGAGGGGAGGTGGGGTACGTAACTCAGGCAGTCAGGCAGGCAGTGGCTGTCAAACATTCATTCTTTTTCAAAAGCTCAATTTCATTTCACCACAGCTACAAAAAGTAACCACAAAAACCTGCTGCTACAAAAATGGAGTGGGTCACGCCTCACTCTTATCGAAAGCACTCTCTTCTTTTATCAGTGCCCATCTTTGTATCCATAAAGAAAAACCAAAATCCGCTTTCAAACCCATTTTTCCTTTTTAAATTAAAGTTGATTTGTGAAATGGACCCTTCACGTTACTGAATAAAAGGGTATAATGTGCCAATACGATTACAGCCAAATGACTCTTAACTAGAACCTGCTGCTTTTATCTCAACAGTCAAATAACAAAAAAACAAAAAAGAAAAAGCTCGTTTATTTTTTATATGTACTATAAGATATTAAACTTGGAATTAATGAATTCTCCAATTTGGGTCATATTCAAGTTGAATGTATCATATTTTTCATAAGCGGTGCATTTGGTGTTAATGTTAAGAAGAGGTTTTGTACCTCTGTTTTTATTCTGGTGTCGGAATTCTCTTATTCGATCTAGATGAATAAAGATATACTCATAATTTGCAAAAAAAGAATTATTGTCAATTTTTATCTGTGGTAAAAAACCAGTTGTAACTATTGGTTAATATTTGTCAAACAAAAAATAGAAAAAAGAAAGTAAATATTTTATACGTTGGGCAGTAAAAAACAAAAAGAAAGAGTAAAAAACGAGGATTAAGATCAAAGGGAGTGGAGAGGAGCGTCAAAGATCGAGTCAAGATCCGGCTCTGTAACTTAGTTGGCACGCGCGGTCTTCTCTTTTTTGTCGTTTTCTTCCCGCTTCGGCTCTCGAGAATATCTCTTTCTTTTTTTTCTTTTGGTTTTTTCCATATCGTGAGACACTCAAGTCCTTACGACATTTTGAGATCGTCAACGCTTCTTGGTTCGATTAAGAAAGCTCCTGGAACCGGAGCAAGCACTGGGCTGGTTTTTAAGTCGGACATCTGTCGACAAAGAAGTTGTCCGCCACGTGGAAGACACTGAAAGGTGAGTCGTTCGAATGAGTTCGTTATTGGTTTTTCACTAATGAGTTTTTAAGGAACAGTTGGGTGAGTAGGTTGAATTTTAAAGTAGCTTAAGTCATTTCAAATAATTACACCTTTTGGGTGTAGTGGATTAGGTTGGGAGAAGAGGGAAAGGACCATACCCTAAGTTGAACCATTCAAGCTACTTCTACTGTGCGCTAAATTATGTGAAAAGTACGCCCCGCGTTTAGCTGTAAAGTTTTAAACAGTTGGTTTGGCTTGGCTTGTCCTAAGACAAAATTTAATGATGATTAAGTTTTAATGACTCAAGTGGTAAACTCATGATTCCAAACATTGATCCCTCCTCTATGTTTTTAGCATTGTCTTGTAATGAGATGTAAAAGGTGGTCATAGTTTCAGCTCGAAATAGGGCCTGGTCAAAAACCATATTCTAATGATGAATGTTGGGCTTAGTTGTCATTCTCCTAACTTAGTTATTTAAAGATGCTTTCAGAGAAGGTATTGAAAACTTACATTTGCATTTGAAGGTATTGGAAAGTAGTTGACTGTTGGGATCGGTTGGATAAATAAATGCTTCTAAACATATAGCTCTTATTTAGCATCTTAGGGTAATCTTAAGTGTCTTAATTGGGTACATCATAAAGCATGTTACTTACTATTTGTCTTTGAATAAATATGTGAATCAATAGGCACGTAGATTGATTAAGAAATCACCACATCCTCATGGGAAAAACAGTTTGAAATATATAATAACTTAATAAATAGTTTAAAACAGCAAGTATTAGCATTTGCTTCGTACCATGCTCTCTTAGTTTTCAGAAAAAATGACAAAGTGAGTCCAATTTGGATTAAAAAATGGGAAAATTAAGCATAGCAAAACAAAACAAAGAGAACCCAATTAATGGCCACGATGAAAACGAGCCAACCACGGCCATGCTGGTTCTCAAAATCTCGGGAAAGATGTGAAGGACGTGGAAAGATCCTTTTTGGTTCCAGCCAGCCAAGCAGCGCAGTTCTCGCAAATCCTGTGACTACCCGTCCCCTCCTTCCCCTGTTTCTTTTTGCAGTCATATATATATATATATTAACACAGTAATTGTTTATTACAGAGAAACACAATTTTTTTTTTTACACTGCCAACTATGGTCACTGTTTTTCGTAGTCTCTTAAGACAAAAAAGAGCCCAATTTTACTTACTTTTTATCTCTTTCTCTCCCTTCAAACATGTCGACACTGGAGAGAGATATAGGGAGACACCAGATCCTCTCCTATATAACTTAAAGTACTGCCTTCAAAGCACCTACAATTTGCAGCCATTTCCTTTCTTTGCCCTCTTTTTTTCTGTTCTTGTTTTGGTGTAAATCCTAGTATTATTTTATAATTATTTCTTTATCACTATCTTGCCTCGATATTATAAACCCTCCAGATTTGAATCAGGAAGTCTCCTCATTCCTTCCCTTTCTTTTTTTTTTCCTCTAACTAGCTATATTTGTAGCCAACTTGTTCTCCTTCAAAGCCTCCCCTTTTGCTTTTGCACTACATTTTCTGGTTAAAAGTTGAAACCTCTTCAACTCTTTCATGGTGCTGAAATCAATAGCTTGTTGATATTGTTCTTTCTCATATTACTACAAGTTCTTCTTTTGCTCAAGAGAAAGGAAAATCAGATTGCCTTTTTTGTTTGATGATGGCTCAAAAGCATTTGCATGAGTTACTTCAAGAGGATCAAGAGCCATTTCTTCTGAAGAGCTACATTGCTGACAGGCGATGTCAACTCAAGAATCCTTCACCAAAAACTCATCTTCAAATCAAGAAACGAAAGCCCATCTCTCAAAACTCAAACTTTCCTTCAAATTTCTGCAAAAATGCTTGCTTTTTCTCGTTCCAGGACTCACCAGACCCCAGAAAGTCTCCATTGCTTGAATTTCCATCCCCAGCTAAAAGCCCTTGCAAGAGCCCCAATGCCATCTTTCTTCACATCCCAGCAAGAACAGCAGCTCTGCTGCTTGAAGCTGCTCTCAGGATTCAAAAGCAATCTTCATCAAAAACCAAACCCCAGAGCAAAAACAATGGCCGTAGCTTTAGCTTATTTGGTTCCATTCTAAAGAGGCTAACTCACCGTAACAGAAACCGAAAGAATGAAATAGCTAATGATGGAGCTAAAGTTTCAGTCAAAGACATTTTAAGGTGGGATTCACCTGTGGGGAAAAGCAATCAAAACCAAAGGAAAATGTCTTCAGCAATGGAAGAGAAAAGTGGTTGTGAAATGGGGTTTTCTTGTTCTTATAATGGTAGGCCAAGCAGTGCTGTTTGGTCAGAAAGTAATGAAGAAAAATCCTTGGATATGGATTTAGATACTTCCAGTAGCTGTAGTCAATCCGAGGATTTTGAAGAGATTTTCATGTCCAAAGATGTTTTAGAAAATAACGCAGCTTTTGCTTCTTCTGATAAGCACTTTTGTGAAAGCCCTTTTCACTTTGTGCTTCAAAGAAGCTCTTCTTTTGGTCACCGGACACCCCTCTTCTCGTCCCCGGCTACATCCCCCAGTCGCGACCAAAAACAGGTTAGTACATTTAATTGAGAAGATTACAAATTAAATAAATTTATTAATCAATTGGTGGTTATTCAAAACTGCTACTCTGGTCTGTTTAAAGCTTCTTCACTTTGGGAGAGTATTTAAGTGAACTCGTGACTCAGATGCCTGAGTTCTCTGACATGCTTCCACTGTCGGCAATGAAATCACTTTGCTGCAAATTTTGCCGGAATTTGATCTGAATTGACAAATATGCCCTGCTAGTCTTGGCTTCTTTTTGTTGGAAGGTTTCGGTTGGTTTGACTGGTATTGAGGGTTATATATGTCATTTAGCCATTTTATCGAACATTTACTTGTATGTTTGTTAAGCATATACTTTTGCTCATGCGTCCGCCATGCAAATCTTATTTTTATTAAGAGTTTGTCCTGTAAGTAATTTCCCAAAAAGGACAAATCCATTTTTGTTTTTTCTGTAGGCTCCCATCACCAAAATCAGACAACTGTTTCTAAATTACTAAATTCAGCTGCATGTTTCTTTTTTTTCTCCTAAAAATTTTGGTAAGGGAAGTCAACAATCCAATCAGTTATCAATTACATGTATAGCAACTCTCATTCTAATTCTTCACCAATAAAATTTTTGGAATTTTAACTAATACCATATTGTAAAATGTTATCTGAAGGATAACAGGTCTTAATCTAAGGTGGTTGTATGGAATTGTAACAGGACAAGGAAAATTATGAAGTAGAGAGCTTAAAAAAATTGCAAGTAGAAGAAGAGGAGGAAGAAAAAGAACAATGCAGTCCTGTTTCTGTGTTGGACCCTCCATTCGAGGACGATGACGATAGACACGTGGATGATGATGATGATGATGATGATGAGAATGATGGTTTCGATCTTGAATGCAGCTATGCAATTGTACAAAGTACGTTTTTTAAATCACTTCAATTAATTTTGGTACCATTCCTTCCGTCTGTGAGGTCTTCATCAGTAAGCAGTAATTCCATGTTCATGCATTTGCTCAAATTTGTTTGCCGAGCCATAATTTAATTTGATAGCTAAATATAAACATCTTATTCAAGAAGAGACTTCGAGTTTAAATCTTTTGATCTCTTATATGTAAAAAGTTGTTGAGTCAATATGTGGGGTGAGTTTAGATTTTGGGCAAATCGGTGCAGCTTTTGGTGATGGCATATAATGTGGGATCCATAGAAAATTTTGTTGCCAGTTTAGATTTTAGTTTGTACATCAAGTAAGGCTAAAGTGACCTGTTGGATGAAGCAGACACCAACGTTTGTCATAACTTCGTGTGTGACCCACATTTCAAAGTTAGGAGATCTGTCTTAATTGTGCTTGTACTCTTTTACTCTTCAGTGTGTTGGACCATGTAATCATCTACTTAGGTTTTCTTGAGCTTTCAGGGTTTATTTTGGAAACTTCAGGCTTTTGATCAAGCCAATTGTTTCTTCTGTTGGACAAGTTAATTTTAAGCTGATTGCCTCACTAATGTTTTTTACCCTTAAGAGCAAGGAACTGAAATAATTGAGGCAGAAGGCATTTAAACCATCTCTTGTACAACTAGGAGGAAGTATTCCATATACTTTCAGTCTCTAGTACTTTCAAACTTAAAGGCTTGGGGCAGGTTGAATTGAATTCAGATTCGACTATAAGCCTAAAACCAAAAGAGTTTGGTTACTCCTTGTCACTGTCATAACTTTGCTTGTGCCCTGCTCTTTAATGGTGGATGGCCTAGCTTTATTGTCATAGTTCACTTGGATTTACGAATATGGCAATTCCTCCCCATCTATTCCTCTCTGGATTTATCCTTTTTGTTTTTAAAAATATTGTCAGCATCTTCAATCTGGTGGAACCCATTGAATTTAAAATCTTCTCCCTGATTAAAGCTCTAAACCATTAATAACTGTTGATTATCTCTATAGCGAGGATTTTAAATTCGCTTGAACTTTTCCTCTCACAACTGTTATTTCAAATATATGGAAAAACTAATAGTGTATATAAATAAAATCATTTGCACGTATTTTAAGCTTATCTTAACTATAATGTATTCTGCATTGGAAGTAGTAGTAGGTGCAGTTTGCCAGAATACTGATGTCCTTTTTGGTCTTCCTTGTTTTTGTCACAAGGAGCAAAGCAGCAGCTGCTGCATAAACTTCGTAGATTTGAGAAACTGGCCGAATTGGATCCAATTGAACTAGAGAAAAGAATGTTAGAAGAAGAGCAAGATGATGATAATGATGACAATGGTATTTGTGACCTAGAGGAAGAAGAGGAAATTGAGAACGAGTCAGCTTCATCAGATAGTGAAATGAATGTCGATGCCTTTGTCCAAGAAGTGCTTAAATCAAGCTTCCATAGTCTAAGATATATCCCAGAAGGCATGAAAGGGCTAGTATCAGATCTGGTTGCTGAGGAAGGGACAGAGCAAAACTGCTACATCGACAGAGAAGTGGTGGTTAGAAGGGTTTGTAAAAGGTTGGAGTCATGGAAGGAGGTGGAATCAAACACCATTGACATGATGGTGGAACAAGATTTCAGAAGGGAACTTGATGGGTGGAAAAATATTCAAGGGCAGATTCGAGAGACAGCACTGGAAGTTGAATATGCTATCTTCGGATTACTGATGGAAGAATTGTCAGAAGAACTAGGTTTAACTGGGGTTTGATGGGGAAAAATTTTGAAAGCTAAGATGATGTTAAAAATGAATTTTGGTTCCACTTTCTTTCATTTTTTTAATCCACATTAATTAGATGAGTACAGTCTGACTTGCTCTGAAGTGATAGGCTAATTAGAAAGATGTATCCGGAAAGCAGGAAGGATCTGGGTTAGAATAGCAGGGTATTATGTATATGCAATCATGTATTTAGTGGGTGTAATGGTGTATGGATCCTGGCTTTAATGAGATATGTACAATTCCTAGCTCTTTATATGTTTGTTAACATACTTTTCTAGATCAACAATTCTCTTCCCATTGTTTCATCTTTATACTAGCAAGAGTAGATTTCAGATTTCAGATTTCAGATTTCAGAATTACCCCTAACTTAAATATTAGGTAACTCTTAATAAGCAGAACACATCTGCCTACTAACTTGGCTGGAACTCTATGGTTATAATTTCTCCTGCGTGTTACAGTATATAACAGAATCCTCTCAGCAATTAATGATCAGGGTTTGATCAATCATTCAGGGTAGGCAAAGCTTTTGGCTGCCTTGTGCTGAAACGAATAGCAACATTGAAGCGAGGAATATGGCTGGGGGTCCTTGTCAAGCAAGGTATAATTGACAACCAGGAATTCTTTATTGGTCTCTTTTCTTCTTTTAATTTATTTCCAAATTAATTGTCAAAAAGGAAAACACTATTCTTCACACATCTTCTATCTTGGTCATTAAAGGATTTGTTTCTTTCTGACATAAACGACAACACAAGGGACACTGTTAAGAGTCACATTGCTGTGCTGGTAATAGCAAGCAAATTTTGCCACTGATTGGACAATCCATCTGAACACAGCGTTATATGACTAGATTTTAGCTATTCTGAAGAATCAATTTTCCTTTTATTTGTAATTTTGCACCTTCCAATCTTCCTTGTTTGACTATTTTTTGAAGTGGAGCTGATGAGGTAGAAAAAAGGATACCGGCAACATTAACCAAAAGCCATTGCTTTTAGAAGAAGAATATTCAGTGCTTCTTACCTACATTTCACATTCTTAACTTTAGGTTCAAAAGGGAAATGGCCCCTACAAAAGGAAGAGTGGAACATGGAGCTATGGGAAATTCTGTCAGGATGATCCTGCATTTACCTTTCCGGTGTTTCAGCTTGTAAAACATTACATCTTATTATCAAGTATCATTTTTGCAATTGATGGTGATTTTAGTTTCTTGCAAAAAGGAGATACGATAACACCAATAACTATATATTACGAGTTGACAGTTGAACAAATGTTGGTGACATGGGAGCTTATTTAAATATTAAACATATAACATCTATGAAAATATATATTAGGAAAATAAAATCATCTATGAATTATAAAATATATGAATATGAGTAACTAGTTGGTACTAAATATTCTTATCATGATCAAACTACATTATAAAACTGGTTCCAATTCAGCTTCTGGAGGTTCAACAAGCCTATTATTCTAGACATAGTTATTTGCGTTTTTCAATCTCACGATTACATGTCCTCTTAATGTTGTATCAAATTATTAATTTGTTAAACTAAATCCCAATGAGATATATGACAACTCTTTAACCCTGCTCCTAAATAAAATAAAAGCACAGAGAGAGGGAACATGCATTTGTCGATCAGTAGTCACATGTTTTGGAAATGAAGAAGACAGATAAATAATTTCGGATAATAATCCAAAACATTGGCAAAGAAGCTTCAGCTAAAACGAATAATAAGAAATCATAATTCATAATTCACAACAACAATGGTTATCACTTCATGGTCAATCTGATCACTTCTCCAGCCAAAGGTAGCACTCTCTGAATGAAGGCCCCACCCAACATTTCATATGGTCATGTCTTGGCTCAATTGCAACCTAAATTTCTTGATTGAGATGCGTCTAGTCTTATCTTGCCACTACTAGACTGCCAAAAAAAGGCATGACTTTGAGTGACTCGACATGAAAACCTAGGCCTAATCTTGGAGCCTGACCCATTGCTGAGAAATGCATCAAAAGTAGCTTATATTGGGCTTCAAGATAGTTAGAGCCAGCCCTATTAGAAAGAAATAAAAGGTTGATCTTGTTCTCACATTCCTTGGGTCCACTTGAAGTTGAACATTTAACGTATCGATTAACATACCCTATTTTACAAAATATATTTAATGGTTGAATTCTTATATTTTCAAAAAATAATTACGTATTTTTAATTAATTTAAAATTTTATGTGCATGCTATATGTAGCATGAAATAAAGCTAACAAGTTTTACATCGTGTAAATGGATCACTTCTCTTTTTTGATACAAAAAGTTTTTGAATTACATAATAAGAGGTAATTTTTTCTACATAATAGACATTAACTTGTTCATCTTAAGACTCGAACATGAAATTTTGAAGAAGGAATCGTGAGTTTTAATTGTTATGATGTTCCTTTGTAGATTTATCAAGTTTTATTTATAACTTTTGTTAAATTATAATTTATATAACATTTAAGTTAGAATATTAAATTTTGTTTTGATTGACCAAAAATAAATATATTTATTCATTATATTTTTAAATTGTCATTTTAAACATTTTGATTATAAATATTAATAAAATTTATATAATTTATAAGTAAAAATTCTACTTGCATGGATGATTTTCATTAAAAATATTTCTTTTATTATAAAAGTTATTAAAATTTATTCAATTTATAAATAAGAATTGTAATTGTATTGAATGACTTTCATCAAAAAGTATTTTTCTTAATTCTAATAATATTAAATAAAATTTCAATTATTCGAACAAACTTCCATTATAAAAAAGTTATTAATACGTCACACTTTATCTTTTAAAAAAATTTATATTTACATATAATTATTATTTTAAAAAAACAACTATATATTCATATGCAATACATATAATAACAAATACTAACATTTATAAAAATAGTGAAAATTATGAGAAAGAAGAAATTGGTGCAAAGGGGACCTTGTTTTTGTATTTTTGACCTTGTCAACTCTTGGGGAAAAAGTGGATGACGTGGCTAAGTTGAATATGAATACATGATGATTCGAACTGCCCTAGTGGAAAATTGGAAAATGAAATGGTTGTCTCTCTTTGTCAATTTGTCATCACTGATCCCACTAGACAGCAATGGGTTGAATGTAGTCCACAAGAACAGTCTTTCTTAGGAGGATAACGTTTGCCAATTAAATTTCATAATTTCCTGTTCCAGATGACAACCAAATTCAAAAAGTAAGACAAATCAAATTTGCTTTCAATTCATTTCAAAATTTTACATCATACGATCGATCAAATATTAAATTATGAATAATAGGTAAATTATGGGTAAATATTTTAATTAAATTTAGACCTTAATACTTTTTCTTCAATTAAAAAAATATTGTCAAAATATTTTGAACTTGCTGCTAATGCTATAAATTAAAGAGAGGGAGCGCGTCATAAAATGTTGGCATAATATTTAAAAAATTTCTCGAATTATTTAAAAAAATTAAAATAAAATTTTATTCTTTTATTGCATTTAATCAGGTTCTTATATTATATGGTTTTGACATGACAAACTAATATCTCATAATGAATGATGACGATATATGTTAATATGGTATAATGATGTGACCATGTGGTATTTTTTATATTTTATGTTAACGTAATGTGGATAAAAAATGATAATTAGTTAACCGTTAATCATAAAGACTTTATTTGATTCAAAATAAAGATATAGAGGCTTGATTGAATACAATAAAAAAATAAAAATTTATTTATATTTTATTAAATAATTAAGAGTTTTTTCAAACATTATGCCTAAAATGTTTTTATGAATACACATTACTTATTATTTTCCTAATAAAAAGCAAAAAGGTGTGAAAGGAAGGCAGATATAATTTTTGCATATTCCATATGTTCCTTTTGCGATTTTGCCAATATAACAATTTATTCTTTCTAGCTCCTAATTACATATGACATACATACATAGTTGTAATATATTTTTGATTGACCAAAATAACAAATTGTTTAATCTTGACGTTATACTCCAACTTATTCTTATTTGCTGTCCAAAACTTGCATATTGTGAACACAGTCCACGCATGATTTGATTGTTGAACTTAGACAATTTGTTGTAAATTGATTGTCGAATGGGTTTGAATGCTACAATAGGTTAAGAATTCCATCTTCCATGTTCATCATATGCATGAAAAATCATTCCCTTAGAAAATACAAATACAGTTTCATTCAATGAATTTGTTGAAAAAGAAAAATCACTTTGAACAGTATAATATTGTGTCTACTCATTCCAAAAGGGCAATTGTTTGGCATTGGTTAAGGGGGGGTTAACAATCAATTAAAAAGAGGCAGAAAGAGACCATTGATGATTTTGGGGACGGAATCCGTAGCTTGGAAATTGAAATTCAATGCTTAGTTGATGAGATGCAATAGGAGTGCCATGACCCGAAAAAATTTTAAATAGCTAAATAAGCTCAAGGGAGACCAATGGAAGCTCTATAGAATAGAGGAGTGCTCTTGACAACAAAAGGTCTGCATAAAATGGTTTCTTGATGGCGACTGAAACACTCGCTACTTTCCAACATTGCTTCAACAAGAGGGAGAATTAATCGAATCAATAAAATTCTTTGTCATGGTCAAGAGTTGGTTGATTCAAATGCTATCAAAGAGGAGGTTGTTCAACACTTTTAGAGGCTTTATGATTGGAAACCTTTGGCTTAACTTATAGAGCTAAATTGTGGCCTCATGAAACTTAAACCACAGTCGGCTAGGCTCTTTGAGGAGAGGTTCATTGCTGATGAAGTTTGGAGTGCTATTGACAATTGTGACGAGAATAAGGCCTCAAGTCCACATGGTTTCACATTCCACCTCATTAAGAGCAATGGGAAGTTATAAAGGTTGAGGTTATGAGATTGGTCAACGACTTTTTTGAAAATGGAATCATTAAGAGAGAGCTTAATGCCTCATTCATCACCTTGGTCCCTTAAAAAAAGAATCCCTCTACCTTTACTGACTATCAACCTATTAGCCTTGTTAGCAACCTTTATAAAATTATTGCAAAGATTCAAGCTAGAAGATTGAAGACCGTCATTGACAAGGTGGTTGGTATTAATCAGTTTGCATTTATCCATGGTTGATAACTTCTGGACTGTGCTTTCATTGCAAATGAAATGGTTGATACCATGAAAAAGAATAGGAGGGAAGGGCTTATCTTCAAAGTTGATTTTGAGAAAGCTTTTGATAGTGTTGCTTGGGATTTTCTAGACTATGTTACAACTATCATGGGGCAAATGGCAACAATGGATATAGGCATGCATCACCACTGCCTTTATCTCTATTCTTGTCAACGTGTCTGCCACAAGATAGGTCAAGATGGGTAGAAGACTTCGACAAGGTTGCCTTTTTTTTTTCCTTGCCCTTTAATTTAGTGGTTGAGGATTTTAGCTCTATGATGTATAAGGCGATGGATAGCCAACTGGTGAAGGGTGTTGCAATAGGCCATTTTGAGGTGCAAGTCTTTCATCTCCAATGTGCTGACGATACGGTAATTTTTTCAGACCCTAAATTTTGTTCTCTTATCAATATTAAATGCATCTTAAGGTGCTTTCAGGCAATCTCTGGGTTGAAAATAAACATTTAGAAAAGTTAACTTTATAATGTTGGCATTAACCAAAATATTGTGGAAGCATAGGCCGATCAGATCAGCTATAAAACGGGCAAACTCCATTCTAACTACCTAGGACTCTCCCTTGGTGCTAGACAGAACTCTATAAGTATGTGGACATTTATTATACAACGATTTGAAAGCAAACTAGCCCTATGGAAAGCCAAGACCTTTTCTATGGGTTGGGTTACTTTTCTTAAATCTATCCTAAATAGTCTTTCGATGTTCTACATGTCGCTTTTTCAAATGCCGACTACTGTGTGGAACTCAATAAACAAAATACAGTGAAGATTTTTATGGGGCGGGCCTAACCTTGTTTATAGGCTTCACCATGTAAATTTCAAATCGATGTGTAATTACCATGACTTAGGAAGGCTTGGTATCATTGATGCCAATCTTAGAAATATAACATTACCTAGCAAATGGCTCTTGCACTTTGGTAATGACTAGGGGAGCCTTAGATGCAAGTGATTGTGGAGAAAATTAGAGACAATGCTAACACATTTATGCCGAGGCACTCTCAAAGCTTTAGAACTTCTTGTATGTAGGATAACATTGCCAAACCATTAGGTGGCAATGGTAATTTTAGCATTATGACTTTGAATGGTTTTGGAATTGTTCTTGGTAATGGTCAGAAAGCAAGCTTTTGGGACAAGGAATGGATTGAAGGTAATATCCTTATGTCCTTTTTCTTTAGAATCTATGCCCTTGTAGTTAGAAAGAAAGGGAAAGTTGTTCACTTTGGTTCTTTTAAAGGTACTGAATGGAATTGACATGTCAAACTAAGAAAGAATGTCTTAGGTTGGAAGGAGGAGCAATGAGGGTAGTTTATGGGACTAATTGAGTTCTAAACTCTAGCTAAGGAGTTTGAAGACAAGCTCATATGGAAAAGTAGCATTGACGGAAGCTATCCTTTAAATGTTTTTGTAAAGGTGCACTTCATAATAATACTATTGTTGTTAGCAACTAGAGACAAATTGGGTTGGGACTTACCCCTCTTAAAGTGGAAATTCTATGTTGGCAACTTATAAAAGGAAGGCTAGCTGTTAAAGACTCATTTGCTAGTAGGGGTACAATTAGTGAGGCTTTTGCCATTTGCTTGTTATGTCGAAAAGAAAGAGAAATAGTTAGCCACCTTTTTTTACATGTGAGTGCAAAAGGATCCTTTGGCAATGGTGGGGGAAAGTTTAGAACATGCAATGGGTTTCCTATTGGGATCCCTTAATTTGTTTTTTCTTGGTTTGATTTTTGCAGTTGTTTTGACAATGGCTTGACTTGGAGAATGGCTTGGTATTCCATCATCTGGATAATATGGATTTCAAGAAATGATGTTACCTTTAAAGGTTAATAATGGGATCTTGAGATGATCTTTGAGCTGATTAAAATTAGAGTAGCTTGGTGGAGTAATGCAAAATGGTCAAGAGTTAATATAAGCATTGGTGATTTGGTTTTGTTTCCTTGTGAAGGTAGCAATCCTATTGCAAATAGGAAAACCAAACCCCAATTGGAGTGATCAAAACTAGAGGCAGGGTGGATCAAGTTTAACATTGACCGGGCCTTTAGGGGGAAGCTCGACGAATCTAGTGTGGGAGGTATTTTGTGGGATGAGAATGGTAGCTCTATCATTCTTTTCTTAAAGTTGGTTAGTATATCGGATTCCAACAAGGCTGAACTTTTTATTGTCAAGGAGGTAGTTGTTTTATTTCTCATATTAGAATGGAGTTCCTCCCTTTCCTTATTACTTGAATGTGATTCCTAAAATATCATTAAATTGATTCAAAACCCTTTTGATGTGCCTTGAAGATCAAGGACAATGGTGGTACAATTTATGAAATTACTCCAAAAAACTCATCACTTGCAGATCCGATATGTACTTCACTCAACAAATGGAGATGTTGATGACCTTGCTAAAATTGGTGTTCAGAAAGTCTAGGATTTTTTTTTGGATCCACTTAGAAGCTTTTGTCATGGTTCGTAGCTTGCCTTGTAGATGATGCAGGTTTGATATTGATTTTGTTGTGTGGTTGTCTGCACATTTCAATGATCAATTATTGTTGTGCGATTTATGTGTGGTCTTGCTTAATGTTAATTGGGAATTATATGTATTTTGGGTTCTATATTATGAACAGGGAAGCCTTTTTGCTATAAGTTTTTGCTTGTATAGAGAAAACTATTAGTGTAAGCCCTGCAAGTCAATCAATTTTGTGCTTATAAAACACTACATTAATTAGTCATATTTCATGTTAAATACATAATGGATATTTTATATAATGTATG
>NW_018397263.1:3715960-3722191 GCF_002168275.2 Theobroma umbraticum | reverse complement strand
TTATCCATGAGTTTATTTATAAAAAGTTATGAGAGACTTATCTAGATAAAGTCCTTGGAACATAATGGCCTTGCAAAGAAATTATAAAGGTTATAATTAAGATATTTTTATGCCTCAAAGCCTTGTTCCTAAATATGTTCCTAGTCATTGTATTGTCAAGAATAAGGACATTGACGATGCTCAAAGGTTGGTGCATGTTAAGCTTCTTTACTTTAAAAGTAAGAAATTGATCTCATAGGTTGAAGTACGTGAGTACTTGTTAAAGAACAAGTTCATAGAACTTGACCTGCTATGAGAGTTACATTTGGTATTTCACTCAAGTGTCTATGAAAATATTCTCATGTGTTAGTAGTGCAAGTAATCCTTAGACTTGTGATACCAGGTTATCTTGTATGTGAATTGTCATGCTTTGATTTCACCTCTACAGGTCTGAAGATGACCAAATGCTTAAATAGGGTGTTTTTGGGTATGGCATGAAGCATGCAAAGATAAATGAGTAGTTCAGAGAGGATTCATCGCCCCAAGTGGTTTGAAGGGGACATATCTCATTTGCTCCTGGCTTGTATTAATTAAAAGTCCTTGGCCAAGGCAATCTTGATAAGTCAGTATAGAAGCTGCAGAACTATTATGAATAAGTTAGAAAGTAGACACCGAGTCAGGTTTTTTATCTATCTGGAATATATAATGAAAGGATCGAATTGCACTGAGATACTATACACTGAAAGGTTAATCACTCATGATTTATAGATATAAATATACATTCTTAATTGAATTAATTTATATTTATTACCAACATGTTGAGAACTTAATTAGTCATACACATAAGGTGAATTGTCAAAATTAATTTGAGTTTAATTGGATGTGATCTAATTGATTTTACAGAGGCTTAATCTAATTAAGTATTGGGCTAAATCAAATATGATTTGATGGAGTATCAAATAAAGGCATAATTAGCCCAAGACATTTTATAATCCTTGCTGAATATAAAGCAAGTCAATTCACTCTATAAAAGAATCCTTTAACTGCCTTTTGAATATACATAAGAGTTCTATTTTTATTTTCTCATGTGTTGAGATAGGATCGCAGTCAAAAAGAGAGAAACATAAAAGGAGCTCAAAGTTGAGAGTTTGCTAGCATAAACTTCGACTTAGGCATTCATACACTCTTAGTGAAGAGATTTTGGCAAATCACTATGTGGATCATTATTAGAGGCAGAACAACTGTGCTGTTGTGGTTTGATAAGTCCTAGTTGATGTATAAAAGTTAAAAAAAGAAAGGCCAAGGAGGACTCCACCAAAGAAAGTAGACTTTCTAGTATGTCAAAATCTTTCTTATAATTTGTCTAAATTAGTTTCAATTGAAGTGATCCATGGCTTAGAGAATTAAAATTTTAATAAAATTTCACTGGGTATGAGTTGTCTTAGCATGGTTTAAATTCCAACAAAAACGTAGATTGACATGTTGGAAGTTTATGACTTTCTCTTTTTTTTTGGGTATATGGGGTGAAGTGTTTTTTGCTTTGCTTCACCTTGTTGTACATAGCAATTATTGATTAACATAATCTGCATGTCAAAAAAAATAAAAAATTGAATTACTTGTCTAATTTTATTTTCACATTCGTGACTGTTATTCAATTTTTTTTGCATATAATTGTGTTTTTTAACACAGTTAGCTATTTTTCAATTACCAACATGCAGTAGACATGTTCATGAATCGAGTTTGAATATAGGGTTTTAGGTTTGAGTTTAACCAAATTTGATTAAATTATTATTTTATTAATAGATATTATATACTTTTCAAAATTATAATTTTAAAATATATTTAAAGATATTAAAATATATATTAATATAAAAATATTTTATTTTTTAATAGTAAAATAATACTTAAATGGTTGGATTGGACTGAGCTCAACTTTAGAGAAGAAAGACCCAATAAACTCAACTAAAATCCGATTTGATTTGACTTAAGAACAACTCTACCGTGTAACTCGCTTAATTGTTGAAATATATAAATGAGTTAAATTTTTTTAATATATATCAAATATTTTTAAGTGCTTAGATATTAGACAAAGAATTATAATATTATTCTATGTTAACATTCCATAATCCTTGCTCCTCATTGTAATTGGTATTGACATTTGTTTATCAGTTAAAAAATCTGAAATTCATTTCATTTCAATGTTTCTTTTTGGTGATAAATGGACTCAATGTTATGGCAAGCATTACATTAATTTAGTGTTTGAAAGATTATTAACTTTTTTGAAAGGCAGGCCTTGTTTTTTATTGTGATGTCATAAGAAGGGGTTGATCACCCATTTCACAATTTTGTATCCAGTCGTTTCATAAGTGTTACATTATAGCCTGAAACTCATTTTCATGTCGTGCGCCTACTTTAGCGAGTCCATCTGCTATATGCAACTCATCATCTCCTTTGCTATTTGAAAAGTGCTCCTGTCCAAGGCCTTTTTCTTTCAGCTTATAATTCTCTCAATTGCATGTATTTTGTGATTTTGATTGGGCCATGTTTCCAATGAATCGTTGTTTAGTAACTAGCTATTGTATATTTCTTGGTGTTAGTCTGAGTTCCTAGCAAAGCAAAAAGCAAATTACTGTTTCTCGCTCTAAAGTTTGAGTATCGTTCCATGGCACAATGACTACTTCTGAAATTATTTGGTTGAAATTTTTATTTAAAGATTTTTGTATTTTATTGGTCAGTCAATCTCTTGGTTTTGTGATAATTAGGCAGCTTGGCACATTGCATCTCATCCAATCTAACATGAATATTCTAAACATATTGAAGTTGATTGGGATGCTTTTTGCAGGAAAGGTCAAGCTGGTACCCTTCTTATTCCATTCACACCAAAGCCAGCTTGCTTGCTTATTCACCAAACATTTTGGTAAGGAAAGTTTTGATTTTGGATAAATTATCTTGACCCTTTTAGGGTTTTACTCTTATTTATATAAGATCTATTAGTATTCAAAGAAAACATTTTTTGACTTTGCACCAGACATAAGTCTTGTATTACCCCACTGTTTGAATTTCTATTAACTTAATGACGTAACATGAATTTAATACCCAATTCACCTTTCTTACAACATAGAAACAACAAAGTTATCAGATCCACCTTTCCCTTCACTATATCCGCCTTGCATGGTGACTCCATTACTCTGTTCCCTTTTTTTTTTTTTGTGTTTCTCTTTCAATTTATCCAAACAAGAAAGAAAACCCCTGTTTTCAACACGCAAAACTATGTTTTGATTTTTTTTTTCAGTACCCAACAACCTTGCCTGCCTTCGGCCATTTAACTAGATTCTCCAATTCAGAACGGCTAATGTTGATGCTTTGCTTTTTGATAAATTCTTGCAGGTGTAAAGATTTGGAACTTGTTTATACATCAACACCCAGGTTGCATCTTGCCAGAGACTTGCGCAGGCTATCTTCAAGCTTTCCTATGTTCCACTTAGAAATAATTTTCTTGCAAATTTCGCCGGTGGGTGTTGGTCCACAAATTGCTGATAGGTCTAACATCAATTATGTATACAGACTCCTAATTTTATTCAGCCCTAGGCATCCCCTTGTCCTTAGCAAATCCAATAGATGCTTCATCAAAATCATCATCACTTGAAATAAGCGTAGTTCGGTCTTCATATGCCTCAGATTCTAGTTTTAATAGTTGAAGTTGCATCCGAAGCCCGAGGAAAACAGTCTCTTCTGGGCATGCCCTTGAAGGCCACACATTCTTTTTTCTGGTAAATCAAGAAATTCATTGATGAAATTTCAAGGTACAGTCGGAAAAAGTAACTCATACGTATTGGCGCTTTACAGAACCTCTACAACCAGCCGCCCATTTCAGTTTCAACAAACACGTGGAAGAAAGCAGACTAGAACATAGATAGAGCACCTCCGTTTACATTTAATAAAATAGCTAAATTGAACCCATCGCTCACAATAAAACTCTCCACACTAGAACGCATTTACGTGAAATTCCAGAACCTTACAGCAACAGAATAAACAGATTCAGCAGCCTACAACCATCTGAAGTTACTAGTTTTACGTGAAAAAGTAACTCATATGAAGCCCACGTCGTCCTTGACCTTAAGCCTAGAAAATATCATTCCATAATCTCCGAAGTTACTAGTTTTACGGTTAACAATAAAGAGATTGAAGAAGAAAAAAAAGGTTGAAAAAGAAGGAACGGGACATGTTTTGGTGTTTTTTTTATCTCATGGGTAATTTAGTAATTTTATAATTTTAATTAACGGTGTTTGAAGTTTTGAGATAAATTATCCATTTTGAATATTAATAGATTCGAGATGAATTAGGGTGAAACTTAAAAAGAGTGAAGGTAATTTACTGTTTATATTTTATGCACCAAGTTAGACATTCATAAATTTTACATTTAAAGTTTGAAGAATATTAGAGTAATATTTTCACTTTGTTAGATCTTAACATATCTTTACATTTATTATAATATTTCCTTTTTTAACATGTTTAATTAAATACTCTTATATATATTTTATTTTCTAATCAATCACTAACAACTTAACCCTAATCATATTTCTTAACAACTATAAATAAATTTCTAATTAGATGATGCCCAATCAATTTAATAAAAAGTTGACCACTATGTTATTTTAAACAAATAGAGAATATAACCGTTTAGTACTTTTATCATAAAAAAGTATTAGATGATATCCACGTGTTACGTGTTGTTTAAGGTCAATTTCTTAAAACGAAACCGACCATGTGGCTTTGGCATTTCTCTGAGCTGCATTTCCTTAGATGGTCTTATCATCATTACATGTCGGTGTCACCTAACAACTTAGTTGGGTTTTTCTATTTTTAGTTGACTAAAAAGGGCCAATCAGTTGAATGTGCAGTCCAAAAAAGATCATCACTCATTCGACTCTTTTTGTACATTATGAAATTATATTTATTGCTAAAAAATTATGGCTTCATAAAATACTCTTTTGTAGGGATAAGCATCATGTTCTCAATTGGAAAATACTAAGCAGTGTGAAAATATTACAGTCCAAATGAATATGAAAAGTTGACATATTAAAGTTGACATCATTTGTTTCCTACATTCAAATTGGTTGCTTTTCGGGCTAAGTAGGATTATCTTTTTCAATTACATTAATGAGAAAAACAAGGTGAAAAAGGGAAATGGCTAATGAGAAACTAGCCCCAATTAAGTAATTTAAACTTGATTGCGTGTGAAAGTTCATAGTATAATATACTATGAGCAGCTTGTTCTTTAATTACTACTCCTAATAATTATAGTCCTAGTTGCTTCCCATGGAGCTGAAAAATCAATTTGCTTAACGAGATTAGGGAGAAAAAAGAGAAACTATCAAATAAGATTTACCTACAATAAAAATATTTCAGACTTATTTTAACAGTTTCTGTTTCTTATTTTTTCTCTCACTCTTTCAAAATTTCCTATGCTTAGTTCTCTTACCTAGCCGGTAAAGGATTCGAGGCTAGTGTAAAAAGAAATACAAATGGAGATTTTGTTAATTTGCATCAAAACCTTGCATGGTTTAGAGGTTAGGCCTCATATTTTCCGTCAAACTAGCTAGCAGTTCTCTATGCCGTGATCATGTACATGGATGATGATGCTGCCCATATGTTCCTTGTGTTTGCCATAAACCTAGACACAGCAGCGTTCATTCAATGAATTTGTTTATTCCTTCATCCCAATTTTGAACATTTGCGGGGACTGGCTCCACTCATTTTTCTTTTGGAAAGATTGTCTCCATTCAATTTTAAGCATTATTATACTCGTGTTACGGATGTACGTTGTCTGTTCAAGCAACTTTTCCTGTTGTGAACTTGCTTCCATTCATGGTTCAACGCGAGCATGAATAATTCAATCTCCCAGCAAATCACTTATTTGACGTCATCAAGCTTAAATAGAGTTATTTATGTTCTTAAAAAAAAAAATTTACGTTCTTACAAAGGTCTAATAATTTAATCATTCAAGCAAGTGAAAGCAAAATTTAACCTTTTTTTATAAGCCATGGTTTTTCAGAAAATAAAAAGGGAGTTACTTATTTCAGTAACCATCCCAAGGCAATACAAAGCTGTCTGTCAAGAAAACTCCCTGTAAAGAGCATCTTCGTCATGCACACAAGTGAAAGCAAAATCTAACGTAGTTTGACACTTCAACTTCGCTCCATTTGCGGATGAGAGAAAAAATTCACTAATTTGTAAAGATTTACAACATAT
>NW_018397263.1:3664282-3715860 GCF_002168275.2 Theobroma umbraticum | reverse complement strand
CTTGATAATTTGGTATGTAAAATCATATTTTATTTAATTATAATATTTTAATTTATGCTAATAAGTGGTAATTTTTAACAAGTTTTATAATTTTAAATAAATAAGCCATGGAAAGATATTTTAAAAGAAAAAAAATTGTCTCACAAGACTCAGATCCTGAAAAACAACAACAAAATTTTACTAATGATGGTACTCAACAATATTCTTCTAAGAAAAGTCATGTTGAATTTGATTTAAGTACGTTTTTAGTAAATCTTAGATTGGGGAAAAAATTTCTGAGTATCATCTTAATGACACCACTCAGAAAAATTTATAGGTCTGTTCCTGTTCTCACATGTCCCTATCCAAACTCAAAAACATGAACACATTATGTTAGTATATAAAAATCCTAACCAAATATCAAACAATCACTCCCATGAACATTCTCTTTTGTTTCATGAGATTTCTTCACACCCAACTCAGTAAACCCAAAACTTTACTTACATCTTTCTCTCATGCCTCACCACATCGAGACTCCTTATTTATAGGCCTTGCCTATTAAAATTCCCTTTTCCACTTAAAATTCTTCCTTAATAAGTTTTCTAGTCCATTAAGCAAACTTGATCATCAACTAATATCTTCTAAACAATAAAAAAAATGTATCCAAAATTTTTGGAATTTGAGTCACAATTTTTAATAGTTTACCATTCATTTTTTTATAATTTTTAAATAGCAACCCATGCAAAGAAACTTAAGAAGTTTCTTTGAGCACCTTTGCTGTCCATATTTGCTTTTCCTTTTTCTATTTTGAATGCCCCGTTATCTTGGGGGAATGTTGGCTGCATTTGTATTTGTTGTCTTGAGAGGATATTTGCTGCGGTTTGTATATTTCTAATCTGAACAATGCCATCATTACCCAGATAGGCAAGATTTCCTCGCTCTCTAGCAAACGCACCGTTGTTGTCCATCCTAACTATGACTTTTGTTTCTCTCCAGCAATTGTATATCTTTTCTTGCTGGTTGGTGTTTTTGTGAGGCCATTTAGGTGGACTCTTTTGTTTCTTTTGAACAGTTCAAAAACTTGAACTGTGGGATATTTATCATCATTGGTTGGCTAGATATGACGGGATCTTTAATGCCAAAAAGTGGGATAAAGATGAATTGGTTTTCATGATTAAAATGATGTCTAAATTTTGGATCAATGCCTTGGAAAAAAATAGTATGGTGGATGAGATAGGATGGTGGACTATGTTATGGTCCATAGGATTGTGTACCGATTGGTTGTAATCGCACAATTGATCGGAGCCAATGGTTTTTTGCCCTATGCAGTCGGTTAATCGATATCGAATGAGGCATCGGTTACAGCAATTAATTTTCTTGGTTGATCGGTTCAATCGTCAGGAGGAGTTCTCCCCTTAACATCAACTGAAAAACCAAAAGTTAATTTTTTTTAATATATTGGGGAGTGGGGGGGGAATTCCACTAATAGCTTTCATTAATTCCCTCCCCTTTCCATCCCCTCAATCAGCTTGCTGTAAAGACTAAGAAAAAGAACCCTAATCCCTAAAATTAAAAACCTTCCCTAATTTAAAAAAAAAAATTCTTCCCCCATCCTTAACTACCATTCCCATATGCTATCACATTGTGTTTGCCTCATTGTCATGCCATCTAAGCCCAAGCAATATAAACCTATTGATTTCGGTTTGATTGGTTTTTCATGTTGCTTGGTTGGTTATTCTAAAGATTTGATTTGTTCGATTTGGTTTCCCCCATAACCAAAATTGATTAATGCTCACCCCTAGCTATGGATGCCTAGCAAACAAATTGAGGGAGTGAACTTGAGACAGGAGGGGTCTATTTGGTTGCCACCAATTAATGAAGAGATGAAAATTATTGTTGATGGATCGGTTACAGGAAAATCAGGATAAGTGGGGTGTGGGGTGTGTTTTGCGAGATAATAAGGGGAATGTAGTGGCAATTTTTTTTGGATTATTGAGAGTTATAAACTCTAATTTATTTGAAGTTTTGGCTATTTGGACAACCTTTTCACATTTTCAACTTATCGTTTTGGAGAGTTGTTAATTCATTGGTAATTGAATTTGACTAGTGTGTGGTGTTATCCTAGATGAAAAACACAATAGCAAGGCCTTGGACAAATTGGAATCTTTTCACTGAGATAGATAAATTGAAGAAGGAATTGACAAATTGGAGTTTGTTCATACTTGCAGAGACATAAATTCTTTTGTTGAGCCTTTTGGCTAAGTTAGGTATTGATGGTGTCCATTTCTTTTATGCTTTTTGGTGATTATGTTGTAGTCTTTCTAGTTAGGGGTAAGATACAAAAATTCCTTTCAATAAGTCTATAAAGTACATTTTGATCATTTTTGTTTCAAAATGCATTATTGGCCCCCTTTTGTTTATTAGCATTAGCCAACAATCATTTACAAATATGAAAAGTTATAATTACTCTCAAATAATTGAAAAATAAAAAAAAAGAATGTCATAATCTAATTTAATTAAATAATGAAAAATTTTTTATTCAATGTTTATTAACTTAAAAAATAAAAAAAAGACACATAATGACGAATAAAAGGAACAATTAAAAGAAAGAAAGTGTTATGAATATATGTGAAATTGTGGATATCGATTGTATTTCCTAAGATTCAATATATCTCCTTATATCCAATGCACATATTTAAGTTGGAATATTTTTATTTCTTAATTTCATTCAGTGTATGTACATTCCTATTTATTAAGTTCATCTCCTCTATTTTTGTAAATTCATTTCCCCTTCATCTATGTGTGCCTATAAATAGAGGCATTGTAGTTTATGGTAGAGAGACTGAAACAAGAAATGAAATAGAAGATCTTCTTACATTCTTACTACTTCTCTCTAATATTCTCTTTCAAAGTTATATTTCATAACATGTTATCAGCACGAGGCTTTAACCAGCTGATAAGGTAATTTTTTAATTCTTCAACCAATTAGATTTTAATTTTGTATATCGTCTGACCGACTTGAAATTGATAACGGAATTTGAGCCTCCTTCTGTCCCTTGAAGTGGTGGTGGGTCTTTGAGAATTCTTATAGTTGACACTTGAAGTTGTCAATACAAGTGCAAATGAGAATCATTGAGAAAAATGAAAATGTCTATTTGCTTGATAGTGCAATGACACATACGATACTTTGTGGCAAACACTTTTAGTTGAGTGTGACATTACATAATGCAAATGTCCATACAATATTAGGTCTTGTTGGGATTATTGATGGCTTCAAAAATGCCACAATTGTTATATCAAATGGCACCACCTTGCATAATTAGGATGCATTACTAAGTAGTGGATTAAAGAGAAATCTATTTAGCTTTAAAGATGTACATTGTAATGGATACCATCTTTAGACAATTTATGAGCACAATAAAGAATATCTCTGCATCACTTCTTATAAGATGGGCTAAAAGACCGTTCATGAGAAGTTAGAAGTTTCAACTATAGAATTTTATTGTGCCACTATTAGAGCTGTTGAATCGTACACTACCATGCCCTGGACAATGGTAAATCCCGACAAGTTTGGACTTTGGCCTAATTGCCTAGGTCACATGAAAGCTACATTGATAGGTAGGATAATCCAAAATACTAGAGGACACCTTTTAAAAGATAAAAGGTTTTATTGTCTAAAGATTATACTTGTGAAACTTGTTCATAAGGAAAGTTCATTACTAAATCTTCTATGACAAAGGTGAATCTTGAATCCCCTTCATTCTTGAAAAGGATCCAAAGTGATATTTGTGGACCAATACAACTAACAAGGGGACCATTCTGATATTTCATTTTATTAGTGGATGCATCTTGTAGATGGTCCCATATTTGCCTGTTATCTACGCACAACGTTGCCTTTGCATGCTTACTTACGCATATTATAAAGCTTTAGACACATTTTCATGATTATGCAATCAAGAGCATAAGGATGGACAATGCTGGTGAATTTACATCAAAAAGCTTTGATGCGTATTATGCTTCACTAAAAATCGAGGTAGATCACCTGATTTCACATGTTCATACTCAAAACGGATTGGTAGAATCCTTAATTAAATGTATCCAAATTATTGCACATACTTTATTATTGGGGACAAAGCTCAATTATTCAATGTGGGTGCATGTTGTTTTGCATGTGGTGGTGCTAATTAGATTGTGCCCCATTGCTAGTTTTCTGCAGTCTCTCATGCAGATGGTTCTAGGTTATGAAGTAGACATTTCACATTTATGTACCTTTGGTTGCACTGTGCAGGTGCCTATAGTATTACCAAAAAAGATTAAAATGGGTCCCTAACACCGTTTGGGCATTTACGTTAGGTTTGATTCACCATCCATTTTTAGGTTCTTGGAACCAACAACATGTAATCTTTTTAGCATTAGATTCGTGGCTTGTTATTTCGAGGAAACCATGTTTCCATTGGTTGGGATACCTAAGGCTTCCATGGCTAAGAAGTAAAAACCAATTAAGATTTTCTCCTAGAATGAGAAAAATCTATCCCCTTTAGACCCAAAAACTCTTGAATGTGAAAATGAGGTGCAACGTATAATCCATTTACAGGTTATTGCTAATAGACTTCTTGGTGCATTTAATGATACTGCCAAGGTTACAAAGTCTCATATTTCAGTTGTCAATGTTCCAGCTAGGATTGTTGTTCTTGAAAAACAAGAATGGATCAAAAAGGCTTCCACTTGAAGCATGGAAGATCGATAAGATCGAAAGACATTGTCCCTTGGAAATGAAAGGGGAGGAATTAAGAATCTACTCCAAAAGAGCCTAGTGTTAAGCTTGTTCTAGAATTGTGTATAGCCCCTGAAAAGGCATGAACCCATGAATGGACAACCAACCCCCAAAATATTGAGATTTCCATTACATATTGTAATGTGATTTGGGATAAAAATGAGATAATCATTGATGATGCTTTTCCAATCTCAGTTGCTAATGACAGTATAAACGATGATTATGAATTGCAATCTATTATCGAATGTAATCAAACGCAAGATTGGCTTAAGTAAGAGGAAGTAATCCAAGCTGAATTAGCTTCTCTAGCTAAACAAGAGGTTTTCAGGTCTATAGCTCGAGCCCCCTAACAATGTAGAGCTCGTTGGATACAAATGGATCTTTGTACGAAAACAAAATAAAAAAAAACAAGGTCATGAAGAATAAAGCCCAACTTGTTGCCCAAGGCTTCTCATAGAGACTTAGGATTGATTATGATAAGATATATTCACCTATGATGGAGATGAGTACCTTTCATTTTTTTATTAGCTTAATAGTTTTTGAAAAGCTGAAAATATGTCTTATGAATGTTGTGATGGTATATCTATGTGGTTCATTAGACTCCATTATTTATATAAAAATTTTCGAGAGATTCAACATGCCTGAAACATACACTCTTTGCAACTTATTCTTAATAAAGTTGCAAAGATTTTTGTACAGATTAAAGCAATCCAGCTGTATGTGGCATTAATACTTAAGTGAGTACCTAATTAAGGAAAAGTACAAAAATGATTCTATCTGTCCATGCTTGTTTATTAAGAAATTGAAAATTAGATTTACCGTGATAGCAGTCTATGTCGATGATATGAATTTGATTGGAACTTCATAAGAGTTATTTAAAACTGTTGAATATTTGAAATGGAGTTTGAAGTTAAAGTTTTGGGTAAAACCAAACTTTGTCTTGATCTAGAGTTTGAACACAAAGAAAATAGAATACTTGTCCATTAGTCAGTATACATTGAGAGATTACTTAGACGTTTTAACATTAACAAGGCTTATGCATTGAGCACCCTTATGGTTATAAGGTCTCTTGATCTTCAAAGGACCTATTTCGTTCTAAAGAACCTGATGAGGAGATACTTGGTCCTAAAGAACGAAATCTCAATACAATTAAGGCTTTGATGTACTTGGAACAATCTACGGGATCGAATATTGCTTTTACGATAAATTTATTGGCATGTTTTAGTTCTGAGTCAAACTACTATGAGAGTATCGCTTTATATGAAGTTGGAAGAGAGTGTGTTTGGTTAAGATCCATTATAATGCGTATTCATAATTCTTGTGTTTAACACCGGTAACTCTTCCATTATAATTTATGAAGATAATACTGCTTGTGTTGTACAAGTCCAGAGAGAATATATTAAAGGTGACAGGACCAAACATATCTTGTTAAAATTTTTCTACACTCATGAACTTTAGGAAAGTTGACAAGTTGACATTAAACAAATTCGCTTCACTAATAATCTTGCAAATCATTTCACCAAATCATTGCCAATGTCAACATTTGAGAAATTAGTATATGGCATTGGAATGCAGCGAGTTAACAAGATGCAAGATTGATTTGCCTGTAGAGTGTTAAAGTATCAAATGCTCCAAAAATAATAGACCCCATAAGTGGCAATATGGCTTAATTGAGGAGAGCAATTATGGACTATACATTGTACTCTTTTTTCTTGCTGATCGATTTTTGTCCTACTAGGTTTTTTTGGCTTAAGATTTTAAATGGGGTAGTACAATGGACAATTGACGGGGAGTGTTATGAATATATGTGAATATCCATTGTATTTCATGAAATCCAATCTATCTCCCCATATCCAATGTAAATATTTATATTAGTATATCCCTATCTCCTAGTTTCATTTAGTATATGTATATTCTTATCTATTAAGTTCATTCCTTCTATTTTTATAAATTCATTTCCCCTCCATCTATATGTGCTTATAAATAAAGACATTGTAATTGATGGTCGAGAGACTGAAACAAAAAATGAAATAGGAGATCTTCTTACGTTCCTACTACTTCTCTCTAATATTCTTTTTCAAATTTATATTTCAAAACAGAAAGTAGTTATTTAGGATTATTTTATTAACAATTCAAAAAACTTATAATTTTGAAGTGAAACAAAAAATCTAAAAAAATTAAATAATAATATTCTAATTAAATTAGGTATAATTTTTTAACTGTTTTCCTTTTTTCCTATTTTCTTGTTTTTTCCCTTCCTTTCTTTTTTTGCTGGTGTCGAAAAACATAATGGTTTCTTTCTGTTTCTTTCCCTTCTTCCTTTTACTCTCCCAATTTGATCTCTCCCTCCTTCCATCTCCACACGCCACCATGATTAGAACCTAAAATCATTATCATTAAGATACTTACACCATAGTGAGTTTTACAACAATAACTACTAAAATTTAATAAATCTACAATATTTTAGTAAAATAATAACTCAAAATTTATAAAATTTCAT
The DNA here is from genome assembly GCF_002168275.2 of Theobroma umbraticum. Taxonomy (NCBI): domain Eukaryota; kingdom Viridiplantae; phylum Streptophyta; class Magnoliopsida; order Malvales; family Malvaceae; genus Theobroma; species Theobroma umbraticum. The sequence goes on along the minus strand of NW_018397263.1, from coordinate 3,708,607 downwards.
CTTAAAACACTTTAAATTTAAAATTGATCTCACAAGAGTTTGATTGAAATCTAATCTACCATCTACTAATTGTTGATGAAGTTAGATCTACTCTTATATGCTTCAAATCTATTAGCGATTTTATTTTAAAACTTTTGTTAAATTTTTGTTGCTATTGAGTTTTACAATCAACAAAACAGATGGAGGTGGTGATGCATACTGATGAGAAGTAACAAAGAGAGAAAGAGTGGAAAGACAGAATTTAGAAGACAATCAAGTTAGTTAAGGAAAGGAATACGGGTATTTTAGGATTTTAACATTTTATTAATTGTTTGATTATTGATATTGGGTGGTCAATGGATGAAACAATTGATTTTGAAATAAGAGAGACCAGAGTGTACTTTAAGAGAGTATGTAGAGAGGGTTTTTGTATTTTACTCTTCTTTTAGCTAGCATCCTTTAAAGTCTGTGGAAATGTAGAATAAAAAATACTATTTGTTATGTGATGACCTTTATTATAGAGAACAAATAAAAAATTGACGGGGATGTCAACACTCAAAAATAAATGTGGTTACAAAAACATATTAACTTTTTGAAATTCTATAATAAGTATCCAATTGATAACTTCGTGGTTTTAATGAATAACCTAACCGAACTCAACTCGAGCTTTTCATACGGCTTGGCAACTGCCTCAAGAAGCAACAGGTTTTAAGCCACGTGAAATTGCAAGCAGAAATAGACAATGGTCAGAGCCTGCTTTCGCTTTTTTTTCTTTTCCCAATTATATATGCAAGGTCAAAAGTTTTGTCCCTGACCGACTTCGGGCCTTCAGCTTCCATATGCCGGAAATCATAGAGTACTAAATTTTGTTTTCCTGATTTATTTTCTTAATGAGAAACTTTTGGGAGTTAGAAGGAATGTCGACTGGTTCATTACTTCAAGGCAAAGACGACTTTAAAGTAAAGCCATCACAACAACTGCTTTAAGCCTCAATTTTCATAAATTCACAATAAATATGTATTTTTTTCACTTTTTTTTTTCAATTTGAAAAAAAAAATTCAGACTCTATTCTTTAAACACGATATCATACATCAATCAATAAATCTCTTATTTTTATATTTTATTATTTTTTCATTTTAAATATATAAAAAATTAAAATATTTAATAAAATGATATATTCTCTCAATTCTCTAATTATGTCACTAATAAATCTTAATTTTTTTATCACTTTTCAATTCCCTCAATGCTATTGATTCTCAATTTTATTATTATTAATAAACTAAAAATAATATATATTTAATGATTTACAGCTGTTATTTTTTTCTATATACAAAACTCATTATTTTTTTAATTTATAATATTCACTTATAAATTTTCTTTTCTCATTTCCTCTTTATAACAAAAATCTTATGTTCTTAATTTCAATAAAAAAGTCTCATTTGAATATTTAGTTTTAGACATTTGGTTATTAAGCTATTATTTTCTCAAGGAATATTGGTGACCATTAGAATACCAAATAAAAGATTGCTCGACAATAAACCATTTTTATCCTAGAAATTGAAAGTATTAACTGTCCATCAATATATTTAATATTCTAACCAGATTTTGCGAGAAAATCTTGATTTCCCTATGTCAAACTAGAGATATATATTTCATTTGAAGTATATGGAAATTTGTTTTTTTTTTTCAAGTACTTTACAAAATTTATAAAATTAGGTTCATAGTTATTGACTTCGTAAGAGTACGTAACGAAAGTCAATGTTGTCACATCAAGAAACAGCTTTGGCCAGAGAAAATGACTTGGTAGCGTCTTTTCCCCAACGTGAAACATATTTGGGTTTGCCCCAGCGCCACATGGGAAGTGTGAAAGAACAAGCAGAAAATCAATAATGAAACACGATTTACTTGCAAGTATATTCTCCTATTTAATCATTCTTGTTTTCCATATTTAATCCTCGTACTGTTTCCATTTTTCTCCTTCAATAATTATAAAGCTCATTTCTAGCTAGCTGGACAAAGGAACAAGAAAAAAGAAAGAAAAATAGATAAACATAGAAACTCTTTCTTCTTCTTTTAAAGCATCTCTCTCTCTCTCTACAATTGGAACAGATGGAAGAGCAATCAGTTTTAAGCTCAAAAAGCCACATAACTCCATGTTCGTCGTCACAGCCTGAACTAGGCAGCTCATCAGGGCAAGTTGACGCACAAACCCAAAAGCGAAAAGCTGGAAGGAAGAAGTTTCAAGAGACTAGACACCCTGTTTTCAAAGGCGTTAGGAGAAGGAACGGAAAGTGGGTCAGCGAGCTGCGAGAGCCTAACAAGAAATCCCGAATCTGGCTCGGGACGTTCTCGAGTCCAGGCATGGCTGCTAGGGCTTACGATGCAGCGGCCTTAGCTCTCAAGGGAGATTCTGCTTCCTTAAACTTTCCTGAGTCTGCTAATACATTACCACGTGCTAGGTCATCCTCCATCAGGGATATACAATATGCTGCTATGAGGCTGCCGAGGCGTTTGGTGATATTGCCAAAACACCATCTCCTTCGCCTTCATTGTCATCGTCGTGGTTGCCGTCGCCGCCACTGCCAAGCTTGGAGAACTCATCAGAAAATGTACAAGGAAGTTCAGAGAAGTTGTTTTTGGATGAAGAAGAGGTGTTTAACATGCCAGGGATACTTGACAGTATGGCAGAAGGGTTGGTACTAACTCCACCAGCTATGCAAAAAGGGTACATAATTGGGATGATGATGTGGATGATTATGTGGAATTCACTCTATGGGGTGACTGAGTTGTTCTTTTTTAGTACTTTATATATCTCCCCCATCACCACCACCCCCCACACCCCCCCACCCCAAAAAAAAATGAAAAAAACAAAATAACAGAAAACAGTTGAAACTTGAATAAGTGGATTGTTAGTGCTTAAGCTAGCTATCCTCCCAGTTAGAGCTTTGAAAACCTCCAATGAAAATGGGTCAAATTATTGCGTCGTTCCAAATAAAAAACTTGCTTTATTGCATAGCACAGGAAAAGGGGTAAAAATACTCAAAAAGCTGAGTAAATCATTAAATAAGTATTGTGCTAGGCATTATTGAAACGGCTAGTATTGGTCCTTTGTTTCAGCATTTTTTCCTTCAGTTGAGGATTTTAGCTTTGTTCTTCATTTCATTTGTGTTTTTATTTGCTGGAAACACTTATTTGGTATTCTGTGGATTTAAACAATGTCTAATACACCCCCTCAAGATAGCTCATGCATATTGTGAACATTCACCTTACCTAATAGATTGTTGAATTGTCTTGGTTGTAGAGCTTTGGTGAAGATATCTCATAGCTTTGATTTTGTTGAAATGTGCAGGGGATTGATTACTCTAGCCAATACCTTTTCTTGGATAAAATGATAGTCCATTTCTATGTGGTTTGTCCTTTTATGAAGCACAAGATTCTTGTTGATATGTATGGTTGATTGGCTATCTGAGTAAAGGTTCACTGCTTCAATGTGATTATCCCTTAAATCAACCATTAGATACCTTAACCATATGATTCCACAACAAGCAATAGCCATTGACCTATATTCTACTTCAGTTGAACTTCGAGCTACCGCTAAGTGTTCCTTTGATTTCCAACTTACTAATGAATCACCAATGAAAATGCAATATCTTATAATTGACCTTTTAGTATCAGGGTATCTTGCCTAATCACTATCTAAGTATCTAGATATCTTTAAATTGCACTTTAATTTCATTAGGATTCCTTGAGCTGGTGCTTTCTTGAGTTACTTTAGGACTCTGTGAGTTGCTGCAAGGTATTGAAGTCAAAATTTGTCCATAAATTGTGAAAGGACTTGTACTGCATAAGTGATGTCAAGCCTGCTAAAGGTCAGGTATAGCAATTTTTGACTAATTGTCTATAGTTTGTAGCATCTATTAATTTGTCTTCATCACTGGTCTTGCTTAACTTATGATTGTAGTCAATAGGGGTACTTGCAGGCTTGGTTCTAAGTAGCTTGTGTTCTTCTAGAAGGTCTAAAGCATACTTCCTTTGGCATATTAATATGCGTTTTGGTGATCTAGCTATCTTAAGCCCTAGGAAATACTTGACTTTGCCGAGGTCTTTGAATTTGAATTGTAAGCTTAGGAACCCTTTAACATCAAATTCTGCCTAGATATATGTGCTAGCAATTAGAATATCATTAACATAGACTAAAAGAGCTATGAAATCTTCACTAAGTGTCTCCATAGTAAAGAGTGAATTGTTTGAGGTTGATTATTTAAAACCATATTGCAAGATTGTAGTAAGCTTTAAATTCCAAGCTCTTAATGCCTATTTGAGTCTATAGAGTAACTTATGTAACATGCAAACCAACTTTAAGTTAATAAGGTACTCCCCCTTAATTAAGTACCCCTATGGCAACTCCATGCACACTTCCTCTGCCAACTCACCATTTAAGAAGGCATTATTCACATTAAGCTATGATAGATGCCAATTATGAGTTATTGCTAAGGCAAAGAACACCTTAACTATTATTTGTTTAGTTATAGGGTTGAATGTTTCCTAATAGTCAAAACTTTCAATCTGATTATAGCCCTTTGCAACTAAGTGCGCTTTATATCTTTCCACATTTTGATAAACATTTAGCTTCACTTTGTACACCCATTTATATCCTACAGCATGATAGTTAGAAGGTAGTGGTACAATGCTCCATGTACCATTATCTTCCAGTGCTCAACAACCATGGCCTTTTTTTAGTGAAAATAATTGACAACTTGAAAGTAAGAGTTTGGTTCATAGATAGTTGATACAGAGACGATCATGACCTGTGTGCAAGTGATAGATAATAACAAGATAAGTATTTGGTAATTGGATGTGAAGTGACAACATTTTTCTTAGATGGTAAGTTTACATAATATGCATCCAAGTACTTAGGAATGTGTTTAAATCTTAAACTTCTTCTAATTGGTATTAATGTGTCATTGACAAGGTTAGGTTCAAGTTCATTAGTATTACTAGCTGTAGGGTCGCTAGCAATGCAAGAGGTATCTTGGTTCAAATCATCTACATTCGACATGGAAGGTTCATTACTAGATAACACATGCTCAGATGAGTGTAACTTAGTTAGTGCTTGGTCTTGGTTTTGAAAATTGAATGGATTTGAATGAAAATAGTCAAGATATTTGTCATGCACTTCAAGTGAAGTTTGATGAAAAGTCTGATGTGGCATATTATGCTATGAAGTTTGAAATTGAAAATTTTCTTCATGAAAACCAATATTTCTTAAATCCAAGACCTTTTGTGCACAAAGATCATAAACTCTATATCCTTTAACAATGTTTGGATACTTTAAGAATATGCATTTCCTAGCTTTTTTGTCTAATTTCTTTATATTTTGAGTTAATGTAGACTTAAAACATAGGCATCTAAATACTCTAAAGTGATCATATGAAGGTGGTTTCTTTAAGAGTAATTCATATGGTGATTTGTTCTTGAGAAGCCTAGTTGGTACTTTGTTAATGACATGTATTACGGTAAAAACTGCATCTCATAAAAAATGGACTAGAACCTTTGATTGGAACATTAAGGCTCTGGCCACCGTCAATATATGCTGATGTTGACTCTCAATAATTCCATTTAGTTGAGGGTCCTCTACACAAGGGCGGACCACTTCTATAGAAGTGGTGTCAAATGACACCACATAAGTGCTAAAAAACTATACTAAGTATACTTCTTATCTAGAGTTTTATGTAGTTCATGACACTAATGAACCCATTAACTTTTTTGCAAATTTGTAAGGATTGGAGTCAAAGGCTCCAAGTCAAAGTAGATTTATCAAAAAGTAATTTATATACTAATATTTAAATACTAAAAGATAATAATATTTTCTTTTATAATTTAAGATTTTATTAAAAAATCAAAACCTAAGCTACTCTTCTTCTCCTCTCAAAAAATTCAAGTCCTATTTTTGAGAGTTGCGATGATGCTTCCTCTTTTCGATCTTTGGCTAAGTTTTTCACTCTCTCAAGATAACTTATCTAGGCTTCAATTGTAAGTAATTTTCAACCCAAATAAAGTTTTTAAATACTTCATGTCTAACCATTTTTTGTTTAGTTTGATAATTTGGGACAAAAACAGAATCTAGCTAATAGAAAATAATATTGCGTGCCAAATATTATCTTGAAATTATAAGTTTTTCTTTTTATGATATATTTTGTAGATATATTGTTTGATTATTTGATTTTTGTATTTAACTTTATGTGGTTTATGGATTCTTGTACTTAGTTTTGATCAATAAATAGAAATTTGTTAAATCGTTAGTTGTTGAATCTAATAACTTTCTATGCAAGATCATATTTTATTTAATTCTAATATTTAGTTTATACTATGAGAAATGAATAGTAATTTTTAACAGGTTTTCGATTAAATAAGTTATGAAAAGATATTTTAAAATATAAGAAATTGTCTCACAAGGCTCAGTTGCTGAGCAACAACATAATTTTACTAATGATAGTACTTAACAATCTTCTAAGCAAAGTTATGTTGAATTTTAACATTTGCTCTACTAAAGCACAAATTTCATAAAACAAGTCACTTGAGATTTTAACATTTTGAAGTTGTTGGTGTATTATATTTTATCAAAATGTAAGTCTAAAATACCATAGATCAAAAATCCCATGTCCTGTATTGTAGGCATTAACTAATGAAACAAAAAGAAACTTAGCAATTTTATCAAAATAGGAACTAGACAAGTCTTCTTGGTATTTCTTATCTTCTACCAAGTATAATCCTAAAGAAGCCTTAGCAACCCCAATCATTGTCAATAAGGGAATGTGTTGGATAACACAATATATGTTAGTGAAAAGAACGTAAGTTGACTTGGTACTAGTGAGCTATCAGTAGATATAAGGTTAAATTTAAAGCTTGGTACACCAAGCACATCTTTTAAGGTTAAAAATGGAACTTAACAGTTCCTATATGAGCGATTGTGACTTTTCTATTATTTGGCAACTGAACAAAAGAATCTGTGACTAGTCTGGCATAATTAAAGTTCTTTAAAAAATACAAGATATGATCAATTGCATTAGAGTTAATTATCTAGTAATTATGCTTTATCATGAAGGAATTAACATTTTTAAACTTATAAGGCACATTATTGATTGTGTTAAAACAAAAATGGCCTGGAATGATACTTTTTTTTTGTAGGGCTTTTCCTCAAAGGGAGCCCTTCTAGAAATTCTCGAAGGCTAGGGTTGAGCCTAGGCCTAGTCCTAGGGTTTGGAAATAGTTTTCAACCAGCAATAGACGCACCTCAGTTAGAACCTCATGAGCTACTGAGTGTTTGTTGAAATGACTTTACTTCCATTCCTAGTCAAACCATTCTCACTCAAAATTTCCATCAGCTTGTTGACTTGTTGCTGTAGGTTAGACATTTGGGACATGGCACTTGCTCCACATATCGCTTCTTTCTAATTTAGGTAAGTTTCTTTAGCTGATGAATTGTGTACTATTGTTACATTGTTCACAGTTGCATTTCCTTTCTCGACGTTAGTTTTCACTTTTGTGAACTTGAAATCTTTAGGAAAAATAATAATTCTGTAGCATTTATCTTTCCTATGCTTGTTCTTCCCACAATGGCTATAAGTTAAATCTTTCTTAAGCTTTTTCTTTGTTTCCATTGCATTGAGCATTGTAGAGGATTCGAGCATACGTTGTGTTTAAAACAACATATTCCTCTGTGTTTCTTCCCCCAATACTAGACTATGGACTTATCAAGAGCTGGTTTAGAGTCCATAATTATAATTTGAGACCTAACAGTTGAGAAAGTATCATTTAGTCCATTAAGGAATCTGAAAACTATTAGGATGCAACTTGAAAAAAAAAACAATAAATAGGGAAAATAAAATTAAGAAGGGAGTTGAAGGGGTGAAACCATTGAAAAAAGAACTAAAATTCAATGTTTACGGGGATGTTATAAGATGCCCAATGAGAGTTGGGATTGGGGGAGTGTTACGAGATGAGTTGAGACAAACTAGAATTAACTTCTCCAAAAATATAAGGATTAGGGATTCAAATTTGGTTGAGATTTTTGCAATAAAAGAAGTGTTCCTGATTTATGCAACCATGGAATAGAGTAACTCTCATGTTTTAGTGGTGGAAATTGATTTTAGCAATGTTGTCCAATAGGTTAAACAACCTAAGTTAGTTTCATGGAGACGAAAGAGATGAGTGATCGACATTGAAAAGCTAAAAAGGGGAATAGAGAAGTAGAGGATTGATCACATCATAAGGGAAGCTAACACATCCGTAGACCAATTGGCTAAAAAGGGTACAACTCAACATGAAAATTTGTAGTGGGTTGTTACAAATGCGCCCAATCATAATAGAAAGGAGTAAACAGGGAATTTTTGAGGATGTTGTGTCTATTTTTGATGGGATGATTTGCGTGTTTGGTTGGTGGATAATGGGAGCCTTCTTTCTAACAGGTTCAAATTCATACCTTGTTTTTACATGTTCCAATGGTGGTTTGTTTTTATGATGATCTTGATGACCATTATGTCTTTTGTGTGAACATTTGGTTTTTGTCGAATGGGTGATGTGAAAATCTTGAACTACTTGGATGGAAGCTTTTGTTCTGACTAGGTATTCAATGACTTTTTGGGCTTTGATGATAATTTTTTGTTATGAATATGATGGTTGTATGGACTCTTGTGCTTGTAAGTGATGTTGCTGTGAGTCTTAATGTACAGCCATAAGTTTTTTGTTTTGAGATTTGTATCATGAGTTTGGGAGTCTATATCTCTGTTCTTGTTTGGGAGGCATAGATGCCAAATTTTGGGATTACCTCTGTATTTTGATGGGGAGAACTCTCTTCCCCATGTGAAATTCAATGAAATCTTACGTTTAAAATAAAAAAAGAGGAATCTGAAAACTATATCCTTATGGAATTGGTTCGTATATTTCTTGAAGCATCTTGGGTTGCATTTGCCACATTTACAGTGTGGCAAGGGACTGTAATTTTCATTTCTTCTCAAATCGAATCTTTTTCAGTTCAATGAAGCATGAGTCTACTTATTGTGTCCCTTGGGTAACATTACCTAATGTATATTGCAAATTGCACACTATTGTGTTATCTAGCTGTGTAGAACTTTGCTTCAAGGTATTCCAAATCTCCATTACAAAGTCCATGTAGAAAACAATTGATGCTATTAGAGGGCTAATAGATTCTAGTAGTTATGCTATAATGAAGTTGTTGCATCGAATCTAGGAAAGATACAAAGTGTTTGTTATATGAGGTTTAGAGATTGAACCATTAACAAAAAGTTACTTGTTTCGGATTGAATGAGCCAAGAGAGAGGACTTGTTCCAAGTTACATAATTGTTTAGGGTGAGCTTGGGTTTAATGATAACTGATCCAAGATAGTTAGTATGGTGAAGATAATAAGGACACTGAGGGTCTCCTATTGGTGAGATTTGAGGTGAAGTTTGAGATCCTTGGACCTTAACTCAATTGATATACACATGATTCAAAGTTATAATGAAGTTAATGAAGAAAAAATGGTAGAAACAACCAAGTAAAAGGGTTGAAATGGAGGGAAAAGCTCTTTCCAGAAGTGTAAAATAAGAAGATGAAGAATCACTTTATCAAGAATGGAAGGCCAGGAAAGATGTGTGAAGTACCATAGATTGCGATGGCTATCGTCTCTAAGGGTACCATCTTTGAAAAATTGTCTGCTCGCTTTGATACTATGTCAGAAAATGGAGCATGAGGCAGAAACGGTGCGTATGTGGGAGGGAATTGTCCGGGCACATTCTCATTAATTGACAAAAAGTATTACATGACCATGTGTGTGTGTGTATATATATATATATATATATATATATATATAAGTATTGGGTTAATTAAAAAAAGAGAAAATGTCAGCTTTTAACTAACTAATGATTAGCTCCTAACTATCTGTTAAACTTTTAAATGAAATGGTGAGTTTTAGTCTCTTATGCTAGGCTTTATTGAAGCGATGAGTATTGGTCCTCCATTCCTCCATTTCAGCTTTCTTCTTTTCAGTATATATATATATATATACATATAGGTATTGGGTTAATTAAAGAAAGAGAAAATGTCAGCTGTTAACTAACTAATGATTAGCTCTTAACTATCTTTTAAACTTTTAAATGAAACGGTGAGTTTTAGTCTTTTATGCTAGGCTTTATTGAAATGGTGAGAATTGGTCATCTGTTTCAGCTTTCTTCTTTCCGGTCGAGGACTTTAGCTTTGTTTTTCATTTTCATCTGTGTTTCTCTCTGCTGGAAAAACTTACTTGGTATTCTGTGGATTCAAACAATGTCTAATAGATTATAAGAAGCTTGGGGTTGAAAACATTTTAAGATATCTAATTATGCTACTGATATATACAAACCTGCCAGTAAAGCACTAGGTTCGGCTTTTTGTGATTTATCATGCAATGGAACCTTGATATCAGATTAAAAATATTTCTTTTAAAAAAAAATTTGTATAATGCAGAATGAACAATAGATCAATCTAACGACTAACTCTAACATGAACAAGGAAGACTTACATTAGCGCTAACAAAATCTATAGAGGATTTTATCCGTCAAGTCTTCAAATGAAATGTCCCCTTGAGAAAAGAGCCAATAGCTAGCCTTTGACCGTATTTGAACTGCTTGCGAAGTCACGTTTTGATCATTTTCTAATGCAATTGGCGAGTGGCCGTGTTCAAATAAAACCTACAATAATATTTAAAGTAATTAAAAAGGTTAGAGATGGCAGAGATTTAGCAGATATGGAAAAGCAATAGATTGCCATCTGGGTTTAGCCCGGATTCTTCTCAGCAAGTACACTACATAATGAAGAATATCTCTGGTTTTTTTTTTTTGTTTGGCTCAATCAAATTTAGTCATCTAAATATAATTAATGTAACCTCATATTTTTTTTAGAAAGCAACACTTAAATTTGTCATTTTTGAGTTTCTGAGAGACATTTTCGAGTTTTCAGTTCTTTTTTCCTTCCTTCTTCCCCATTTTGCTCCGTCCGCCTTACGTCTTGAATTCTTACTTTCAAATTTCTTCATCTTCTCTAAAAATCTTCTTTGTTTCACCTTAGACTCCGATTTGCTTCTATTTACTTGACCATGAACTAGACCCATATCCGTGTTCGAATCGGGTTCTTCAATTGCAGGGAGTTCTTCTTTAGGTTTGATTTAAAGGAGTTTGATCCATAAAAGGAGGTGAAATCAATCAACTTGACTCACGTTAAGAAAGACGGTACAACTGGCCTATCCACTTCCTCACTTTGCTGAGCCACCATCACTATTCAAACCTCCCTTCTTCACCCTTTTCTCTGCCTCCTGCGCCGTCATTTTCTGTCCTTTTGACAGATTGTACCTGTTGCTCTTTGTGTTTTTTTCCTGTTTAGAGATATGATGGCAAGAAGGCCTCTTTAACAGAACCTTCTTAGGGATTAAATTCCTCAGGTAACAAGGCTATGTCAAATCAAACAGTTTTATTTTTTAAGGTTGTGGAATTTTTCTCTCTTTCCTTTGAATCGATTTTGTATCGACAGCTGATTTTAAGATTTACTGATAGTACAAAGTTGCCTCAAGGATCATCCAATTGTACGTTGCATAGATGTTGTTCATTTTCCCAAAGCTTTTACTTGATTAGCTCTCAAATGCAATGAAAAAGTTTGGCCAAGAGAAACTAAAGCTATTGCGAAGAGTGCTTTGTAGGGAAGGAACAATTGCTTGAGATTATTTGTGCCAAGGAAATGGGCTTAGAACCTTCATGGCATGATATATTGTCATCTGTACCTCTATTTTAATCCTTATTGTTTTTATAATGTAATTCTCAGTTTGACTGATCAAGAGAGTTTCTGTCTGCAGGTGTTTTTTGTTATGAAAATCACTGGACTAGAAGGATGATCTTAGGACCCAAATAAGGTTGGGTTCATTTTTATTTTACTAAGATTTTCGTACAATCTGTGCATCTTTTATTCTCTTGATAAATGGCCTTTGATTCTGACTTTCGACAATAAAACTATTTTGTAGGTTCCTGTTGTTATTGATGACACTGGCTGCAACAATGATGAAGATATTAACTTTCGGTTTACAGGGTTTGTTTTATAGCTTATGTCTTCCCTTTATCTGTTTTATCTTAGTCCAGATTTTGTGCGATCATCTAAGTTCAATTCTTACTCGTGCTCACTGTACACACCATTTTGTGTCCGGATCCTTTATTTGTATTTAAATGTTGTTTCTATTTCTATGTTTATTTTATTTTATTTTATATTTGTTATTGTTTATTCTCCTTTTCATAATACTATTATTGGGTTTAATTTTACATAGGCCTCTTTTGGGCTTTCACATAAAGCCCGAACTGCTTTTTAGTGAGCTTTTTAAATCTTTAAAGCTCAAATAATAATATTAATAAATATATATAAAAAAATTTCCTGCTGCCACGTCGAGGGAGGCAGTGGAGGTGACTGCCGTGGCAGCCATCTATGTTAGATAGTCATGACGGTCACCTTCTTTCTCCCCAAGGCAAATCAACGTCTCTTTCTCTTTAAGAACATCATTCTTAATTAAAATCATTTTTCTTTAAGATTCACCTATTTCATTATCCTTTTATCTGTGGAAAATAATAAAAAATAAAATTTATAAAAAACAATAAAAAAAATTTTAAAATCTAAGATTAAATAGCAAATTGCCAAGCTCAAAAACACAAGAACGTTGCCGTTAGCAACACGCAGCCGCTAAAACACTGCTAATGACATCAAGCATGAAAGAAGGAGATTTCAAAACCCTCTTTCTCTTTTTCGTTGCATATAAAAAGAAGGAACCTTGAACAAGAAGATTAGAAATAAGGCAACAACTCGAGAAAATTAAAAAATTCCTAGCACGAAAAATAGGAAACCTTAAGAACAAAAGTAAAAATCTTAAAGTTACCTTTGATTAGCAGAATAGATAAGAATAAAATAAAATAACTATAATATGAAAATAAAATAAAATGAGAATATAATAAAATAATTATTATATATAATAAAAATAATTTATTTTTATATTATTATTATTTTATATTAAAGTGGAAATAAATTAGGAATAGAATAGATATAATTATTTTTTATTTTATATTATTTTTTAAATATTAATATTTTATTTATAATTTAAAATATTATTATGATTATTTATATTTATTTTATTTTTAAAATATTATTTTTATACTTTATTTAAAATATTTATAATTTATAATTTAGATATTAATCTTTTAATTATAATTTAAGAATTAATATTTTAAAATATTAATATTTAATATATAATTTAAATACTATTATGATTTTTTTTATTTTTTAAACGTTAATAATTTATTATTAATTCGAAATATTAATAATTGATCATTTAAATATTAATATTTTATTTATAATTTAAATGAGATTATGATTAAAATATTAATAATTTTAATCAAATTTTAAATGTAAAATATATTTTATAATATATTATTATAAATTTAAACTTTTTTTGCTTTTATAGTAATATTAATAATTAATCATTTAAATATTAATATTTTGTTTATAATTTAATCAATAACATTTGAAAATATGAATATTTTATTGATAATGATTAAAATATAAATAATTTTATTTAATTTTTAAAATTAAAATGCCATTTTTATAATGTATAATTAAAAATTTAAACTTTTTTATAATAATATTAATAATCGATAATTTAAATATTAATATTTTATATATAATTAAATCATTAATATTTTAAAATATTAATATTTTATTTATAATTTAAATATTATTATGATTCAAATATTAATAATTTTAATCAATTTTTCAAATTTAAATATTATTTTTATAATATATAATAATTTTTTACATTTATAAAAGATATTATAATATTTATAATTTTTTGAGGCTATTCCTTAACTAAGGAATCTAAGGTGATAAACGGGAGAGAAAGGAGGTGAAGATCTCCAGAACGACATGGAGGAGTAGCGGCGGTTTAAGGATGGATAGGGTTGCGCCGTTTGGAGAAACGAAGCTAGAGTCGCGCGGAGGAGAGAGAAACTGAAGGAGAGAAATGAGGAGAGTTAGAGAGAGAGAGAGAGAAAAATTGAGGCTTAAACACCTCGGGGGAGTAAAAGAGCCAAACACGTGCCGTTTTGAGAAAATAGGCCTTTACGGTGCGTTTTAGCTGGTAGGAGGTTTGGAAGTAGGTCGGCATTACAACCGGGCTTGACAAAGAGGCCCGTGTACTCTTGTTGGGTTTAGGCTCTGGAGCCTTGGCAAGTGGGGTCTTTCCTTGTGACCCAAATAGAGGCTCTTTTGGGTCTGAGACAGTATGGGCCCTCTCTTTGCATTGTGTGATACTTGCTTGTATTTATTTTATTTAATTATTTAGTATTTGTATTTTGTGTATGACTAATAATTAATATAAGGATTAAAATTTAAAAGACATATATATATATATATGTAAAATGGTGCATTAGAAAAATAAGAAAAGCGTGAAAGATATTTATGCATATAAATTAGAACATGTAGGAAGTGTAATTGTAAGAATTTATATTTTTAGGTTATATGCATTATATATATATGTATATAACAATAAATGATGAATAAAGCATAATATAATTATTTAGAATAACCAAAGAATCAGTAAATAAAAAAAATATAAAATATAAAAAAGTGAACAATAGAAAATAAAATATTTATTAATTATTTAATTATGAGGAGCCACTAATTCCATGTAAAAGTTGAAGACCCACCAAAATGATGAGGATCCTTATTTTAGTAAATAGATATTTTGAATAATATATATATATATACTATGCATCATTACTCTCCCAATTTAAATTTAACTTAAATAATCACTCTCTCAATTTAATTCAAATGTAATAATTGTGTATGACCTATTAGATTCCTACATGTTGGTAATGGAATTGATTAATGACTTAATTGATTAATATAAATTTTAATCAATTAATTTATAATTAATTTCATAAACTAAGATTGTCATCTAGTAATGTATTATAACTACCTAATTGTTAGAGAGTTAAAGGTTCTTTACAGTCTTTAGTGTATAGTTTATTAATGTAATTCATTTCTTTATCTTATATCTCGAAAATGATAAGAGCTTAGTATAAGGTCTATTCTTATTTACCTCTATATTTGTTCCTACAATTATAGTATTAGCTTTATAGATGTCTATGAAACCTTTTCATAATCTCCAAATCCCCTTGGCCTAAGACTTCAATAAACTAATGTTAAATAAGAACTGATAGGATATCCTTTAACAACACTTGATGTGATGATTCTTATCTTGACTACTTATTTACCCTTCACATACTTCATAGTATACCCAAAAACATCCTGTTTAGGCATCCATAGTTAGGCACCTAGGGATGAAACTAAAGCATAGCACCTCCACATATAAGAAACCTGATATCTCAAGTTAGAGAGTATTTACAGACTAACACATGAAATGTTCCATAACACTTAAGTGTATTATCAAATGCCTTCTCATAACGGGTCAAGCTCATTAAACTTGCTTTTCTAGGCAAGCACCTACATTCTAGTTTCAAGTATTTCTATACTTTAATTTATGAGATCAATTGCTAATTCTAAAGTAAGACATAAAAGGTACAGTCTTTAAGTATTATTGATGTCCAGTCTCAATGATAACTAACTAAGAACATTTTGAGATTATACTTTGATGCATAAGGATTTCATAACTATAACCATTACAGTTCCCTTGTAAGGTATATTAATCTCATAAACTTCATTTGATTAGACTTATAACTCATTATAATTAATATTTTATTAATGAAGAAAAACCTCTAATCATTCAATAATGATATTGTTCCTAATTGAAACCAAGTCTTGACCAATTTTGATTGGTTGCAGGGCTCATCCTAACAACCCATATAGGCTATTGTGTCGATCATGACCTTGTAATCAAGTCATGGCAAAGTTGATATTAGAAATCTAGTTTGTCTAAGTCCTAGGCTTTCTTTGTTGTGTCATTGGAGAGTCAAGAACTTATGTAGGGATCTTGTTTTGTTTATATACTCAGGTACAAATTGAGAACAGGAGACTAGCATAAGATTCCTTGTTTATCTTCCAATTCTATCTTTTCTCACTCATGGTTTAGTATCCTAGTATGTTGTTAGTAAATCGAGTCTTAGAAGGAGTATTTGCCTTTATGTCGATGAGTATGCCATTTAGAACACAAGCGGTTTACAAAAACATGATAGAATAGTATATTCGTGCAGATTCATTTGCCAGGCAATGACACCCACGGTTAAGGTTGTGGCAAGACACCGTAAAGCGCAAGATCAGTGAAGGTAGAGACACCCACAATGGACATGTGGAGGATTAGTCTACAAAGATTGAGACTAGACACCTGACTGGAGTGTATCGAAAAGGATATTATGGCTGGTCTACATGGAGTCAGTTGGACCATGGAAGTTATATCTCCGGAGTTATTAGGCAAATGGGACAGGTGAAGGCCACCTACTGTACATCCTCCCTCTGCTCAAAAGGTTAGGATGATCAATAGCATTCTGCGCTAGCATGAGAGACTGTAGAGGTCTAGTTATTTAAGTTCATCAAACTTAAGCCTCCATAATTTTTTAAGTCCGACGCATCTAATGACCCACAGGATTTGAATGTGATAGAGAGGATATGTAAAGCCCTTAGCTGCTCTAGCACGAGGTCAATAGAATTGGCTGATTTCAAGTTGGGAAAGGTAGCGCAGAGTATTTTTTGCCAATAAGTGTGCGAGATGCTGAGACCCACGAGTTTGAGACTCTGGTGCAAATAGACATGATGAGATCGGAGTACGATATCCGGTTCACTAAGCTATCTTGGTATATAGTGTACTTGGTGCCACCGAAGAGATGAAGGTTAAAAGGTTTGTTAATGGATTGTAGGCCACTATTCAGAGAAGCAGCGCTGTGGAGCTATGACTCATATTTCTCAGCAGTGAATAGTGCTCAACTCAAATGCTCGAGATGAACAATGTGGATAATCGAGTGGGCCGAGAAAGGTCCAAGAAGGCGGGGGCCGAAGGTCAAGAGGACTGTAGAGACTTTTTCATGTAAATTCATTAAGATCCGTGCGGATTCATTGAATAAACACTGAAAGTCCATCAGTGAAAGGATCAAACCATGAAGGGAGACCCACGCGTTCCAGAGCAAGCTTTACATCAGACCAAATAAAGTAAACAGCACCACCTGAAGGCTTTAAAAGCCTGTACAAGTAAATAAGCGCAAAAGCACTTTACAAATGGATCTAACATTGAATTAACCGAACATCAACGTCATAAGAAAAAGAACCATACCCGAGGGAGCCATAAATCAAACCAAGGACTCACCTACCCGAATCATGGGAAACACTACAATTCTAACTAACTTGATTTCTATTAATGACTAAATACAAAACTAGTCTAAGATCTAATTAGCGATTTACAAAAACACATTTAAGTTAACAGCCCATGTATAATTAAATCATCCAAATACTGAATAATATAAATCTCGCACTGTTTTTGCGCAGATGGATAGATTCGTAAGGTCCGGGAGTCGAAGGAAGGAAGAGATGAGATCATAAACGTTGTCTGGAAGATTGCTGAATCTGTCGACTTCTCTAGACCTCTTGCCACGACGCCGTTTGCTTTCAGAACCGGAAGTGGCCCCCATGCTATTTGTGTTTTCCATGATATTCAGGTTCCGAATATTAACTTAATTGCCCAAAATCTGTTGGATTCCTAGCAGCTGCTTGTTTTTGTTTATACATTTGTTGCGTTTGAGAACGACCGAAGCAATAAGGGAGTTTCTGGTCTATTGAGATTTTTAACATGTTCCTTTTTGTTTGACGATTTTGTCCTCATAAAGTTCACTTAAAATCCTGTGTTTTGAATTTGTCAAAATAAATCAGAAAAAGAAAGAAAAAAAGAAGTCAGAGGCCATTGAAAAAGATGTGCTCAAAATGGTCTTAAACCCAAATTGAAAACAAAGGAATATTGCCATTATGTAAACTAAAGCAAATTCAAAATTTAATCTCTCTTCTAGCTGGTGATTTCCCCGCTTCTTTGGATGAATGAATACAACTTCAATTATATGTAAACAAAATCTCACATCCGGATTATAATTTCATTTATATTTCTTTTTGAATTCTATAGTCTTTCTCTGTTAAAAATGTTTGAATTACCATAATACTTAATTTTGAAATCCCAAAATTTTTTTGATTATATTATATCTGATTTATTTATCTAATACATTTAGAATTATCTGGGAAGTTGCTAATATAATAAATTTAATTTATCCGAAAAAAGAACAGACTAATCATGAGTGGGATTTGTCAGTTTCCTAAAGTTTCAGCCCCGCCAAAGTAACTATGGCCTTAAAGGGTATGTTAACATATTAAGCCTACACTCCATAATGGAATATATACGCGGAATGTGATTGAATGGGAAAAAAAGGAGAAAGAAACAAGAACAGGAAACTGGTTGTATATTTGTGGTGTCTTATAGCATTCTATTTCTGTATAAAATGAATATTATCTATACAATTCATTCAATATATATTCACAAAAGCCTAGCCAAGCACACCTCTCTTTTCTTCATCCCTTGATCCCTCCACCCTAACCTCAATTTCAGAATGGACTCACCAGATTCTTATCAGAATTCTAGAGAAATTGGAAACAGCTTCAAATCCTTAATAACAAGGATGGGAAGTTCAGCAGCAGATGGAGAAACCAATTATGTCATAAACATTATGGAAGTAAACGAGGATCGCTTGGCTTCCATGCACCAGAAAATCTCCGAGCCACCGCGTTTGCTGACCATGGCTGCTGGTAGGAGCTCCTGCTGTATCTTCAGAGTTCCAGAGAGCCTGGTTGATGTCAACGGTAAGGCCTACCAACCTCGTATTGTCTCAATAGGGCCATATCACCGCGGCAAGCCTCAGCTTAGGATGATTGAGGAGCATAAATGGCGATATTTAGGCTTTTTTCTTCAAAGGATGAAGGAAAAAGGCTTAGGATTAGAAGACTTTTTCAAGGCTATACAGCCCCTGGAAATGAAAGCAAGAGAATGTTATTCAGAAACCATCCAGCTTAGCAGTGATGAATTTCTCGAGATGATGGTTCTTGATGGTTGCTTCATTATTGAATTGTTTCGAAAAGTTGGAAATTTAGAGCCATTCGAGCCTGATGATCCTATAGTCTCTATGTTATGGATATTACCATTTTTTTACAGGGATTTTCTTCGACTGGAAAATCAAATCCCCTTCTTTCTTCTTGAATGTCTGTTTGATTTATCAAAGATGCCTGGAGAGAAATCTGGCCCGTCCTTATCTAAGCTCGCTTTGGAATTCTTTAACAATGCAGTACAAAGGCCGGATGAAGTTATTTCTAAGTACCGTGATCTAAAATGCCACCATTTACTTGATTTGGTACGTGCAAGCTTCATTCCATCTGATCAGAATTTCGAACAAAGGGAGTTTTGTGCACCAACTCGGATGATTCATTCTGTTTCCAAGCTTCGCCGTGCAGGAATCAAGCTCTATCCAAGAAAAGCAGACAGTTTCTTGGTCATAACGTTCAGGCGTGGCGTGATTGAAATGCCTCCAATAACCATAGATGATTTTATGAGCTCCTTATTGCTCAATTGCGTGGCATTCGAGCAATGCCACCGGAGCCGCATCAAGCACTTCACAGATTATGCTACTCTCCTGGACTGCCTAGTGAACACCTACAAGGATGTCGAATATCTATGTCAAAGCAACGTTTTCGAAAATTATTTTGGAACTGAAGGAGAAGTTGCACGATTCATCAATGATATGGGTAAGGATACAGCATTTGATATCAACAACTGCTATTTATCTAAGCTGTTTAGCGATGTTCACCAGTATTACCGGAGTAGTTGGCATGTTCAATGGGCAAGCTTCAAGCATACGTACTTTGAAACTCCATGGTCGTTTATATCGGCATTAGCTGCCTTGATTCTCCTACTACTTACCATTGCGCAGACCTTCTACACAATTTATGCTGTTTATAAACCTGATAAATCCTAAATCTATATTTGTAGCTTTTTACAGGAAAATAAGACTATATATTTGTAGGTATATAGCTTGTAGCATCAATTTTGAGTTATCTATGTAAATGAGATTCATCAAATGAAACCATATACTTTGCCCTTCAAACAAAAAAAAAACAAAGCATCAATTCTGAGTTATAGCAATGAATACGAGCTTTCAAGGCCTTAGGAGGCACATTTTTCCGCTTGAATTGGTTACCTAGGCAGCATTCTAGCAACATCCCAAAAGTCGCTTAGGCTTTTGGTAGTTGACTTTCACCTCGGTTATCGTTTGTGTAAATGGGAGGTCCTCTTCATTCCAAAACGCCCAAAAATTTGCTCGTATCCAGTACTTGCGGAGAAACTCGTTGTAAAATGCAGGAGAGGGAAATCAACTGGGAGAAATTGTTGAAGTGGGTTACAAAGGCCAGATATTCCGTGAAACAACACTGTTCCATGTGGTTGGAAATTGGAACTGAATGTAGCATATTGCGGATGCCGATTTTTCAAGCGATTTCAGGTCGTTCAATAGCGGTCAGCAGCTACGTCCAAACGAGTTAAGGTGCGCACCACCAAATGTTCAAAAGATGCGCATGCCTCAAATGTTCAAAACCAAACATTCAATGAGGAAATAATTCCTAACTAAATATTTAGCACACTTGGCGCTGTAGAAGAACTTTTATGTTCGTTGTACGACTTGATGGAAATGTTTAACTAATATTCAACAATAACTTTAGTTTCTTAGCACCATTAATCAATACTCACCCTAACACATTAACCTGTGAAAGTGGAAGAAGAAAAAATTGAACATATATGCAGATTTTATCTAAAACTAATGCAAATTGCATTTGTGGAAGAAATATAATGGAACAGGAAATTTGAAAATTACCTCGAAGGCTTGGAGTATAAATTTGCTAAATTATTTGTCATCTACTCTAGAACCAGGATTTGCTTATAGGTCAAAAGGAGTACAAAATTTTCATGCAAAACAAGCCAAAGCAACGTCATATGTTTATATTGTGGCCAAAAAGGTTTGATTTTATTAAGAAAGGAAAAGATGCATACTACGAAACAGAGCAACCTAATAGTAAAAGAACTGAAGTTTAATGTGGATGGAGCGGCTCAAGGATGTCCGGGACCCATTGGAATTGGGGGTATATTGAGGAATGAGAAGGGAGAGGTGTTAATTACCTTCTCCAAACCGATTGGTATTGCCAACTCTACTACTGCGGAAGTTCTTGTTGTGAAGGAGGCTTTCTTGATCTTCTCAGCATTGAGATGGAAAGATAGCCATTCCTTGTTGATTGAAAGTGACGTGTGCAATATTGTTAGATGGATTAAAGATCCTGCAAGTGTGCCTTGAAGGCTGAGATTTTGGATGAATCAAATTGAAAGGTTAAAGGAGATATGTACAGAATGAAAAATCAGATATTCATTGAGAGAGGCTAACCAAAAAGCCGATTCACTTGCTAAAGCTGCCATTCATCTTCAAAGTGAGATATTGAGAGGGTACTAAATTCCTTTTTTAATCTTGATTGTGGAAGTGAGGTTCAACTATGGCTAACCCTCGGTTTCGGTTTGATGGGGGGTTATAGCTGCTAACGAGTCTTGAGTCTTTTGTCTGTATTTGGGGTTTTTAGTAATGATCCTTCTCCTAGGCCTTTTGGATTGGGAGAGATGACAATTGGGATGTAGGGATGTGTAGTTAAGTTCGTGGGTGTCTGCAATTCCCTGAGACCTTTTTTGTTTTTAAGAAAGAAAATGTTGTGACTTTCTTTGGGGTTGCTTATGTTCTTTTGGGTTGGTGATGTGTACAGGGAACGTTTTTCTTTAATCTTTTGAAGAGGTTTTTGGAAACATATATCAGATAAAATGGACTGATATATGAACCAAAGCTTTTTGCTTTAATGTTTATGTGTAAGGAAGAAGGGATCCATGTCCCTGCATTATGAATAAACTTGATGCCTTTGCTATTAAAAAAAAATTGTGATGAACATTAAAAACTTCCTTGGCAAACACACGTCTGAATTACATTGTCAGGGCTTTGGCGTTGTTACATCTTATGATGATTTTGCAATTGATGTAAAATTTACCAAATAAAGTTTTCATGCTTCTTTCTATAGTTTATGTCATTATCTGGTCACTGTACTGCCTTCTAATTTTCTCATATTTTCAGGTGTAAGGAAAACCCTAGTCTTAACACGTGAACCCTTATATCTTGAGAAAAATCTAAACCTTCTATATATTAGTGTCAGCTAACAAAATTTGGTGATTTTTTTTTACCTTATCAAAACTCATCTTTGTTGCCAACGATAAAAGTACCGTACAATTCTTTACGTTTTAGTGATTTTATAAGGCCTTTCATCAACCAGTCCCAATCCGAAAAGCATTTACCAACCAGTCCCAAGCCACCATAAGGCTAGGCCATTGACCATAGCAGCAATCTTAACCTAACAGGCATTCACCTAGTGCCATCCACAATCAATTCACGAGATACAATTGGATCAGACCTGCTGCATTTAAATTGAACTTCCAATAATGATGTTGCCAATTGGTAGAAAGTACATAGAAAAATGGACTTACGAAGAGCACACCGACAAGGATTTGTGCATATATGATATATTTACCAAGCAGAATATTTCTTGAGCCCACAAATTTTTTAATTGATGGGAAGTTTGATCTCCCATCTCTAAATATTAATTTCACAGTAATGTAAAAAAAATAATCACAACCATGTTTGAATCTCAATATGATTTTTAGTCTTAATATTAAATTTGTTATTATAGTTTATTTTTAAGATTTATATTAAACTTACATTTAAGCATTTGATTCAATAATTAATATATAATCTCTGTTCAAAAAACAAGTTCGAATTCTCTCTTTCTTCACATAGAAAAAGATTTAGATTAAAGGTTCAAATTGCAGTAATTCATTCTTTAGATCGTAAAGGAAGAGCAACTGTTGTTTTTCATTACTCACCTTCTTACTTGTATGTCTAAATAGGGTCTAGTTAATAGGTATTTAAAGATACTGATAAAAGAATAGTTAAAATTTATTTTTTTAAAAATTTGCATTTAATATATTATTTTCATCAAATTCAAAACAAGATGAGACAACAACTATAAATTTTTTTCTTAAATATTACCTTAACCATTATCACTCCGAAATGATTAGTATTTTGGATCTAAATACATGGAAATAACTATCCCCGCACGTTCATTGTAACTGGCACCGGCTTGCTTGCTTGCGTGAATAGCAGGGAAAGCTTATTCCATCAATATTCAATTCAAATACTTTGGACTTTGTCTTCGGTTGAAAGTTGACCTAGTTTTGAAAGTTTCAATGTTTAGAATTTTGATCAGTCAAATACCGTTTCCGCGCCCCTCCCTGGCCTTTGGTCTCTATATAAATACGAATGCCAACTTCTTGAAGGCCTCAAATCCGATATTCATTTCCCTCCGAAGCAACCAAAAATTGCTCTCATTGTGACTCGCTTGATCAAACTTCATTTACATTCAATATCTTGTACTAGCATTTTTGTCAACAATCAAGAACAATCAGTGCTGTTATAACAACATGAGCCAATTTCCTCAACCCACCAGACCTGCTCATAGCTGTGACTTGACGCCAGTACAAATCCCTCAAGCCTCTCAATATGTTAACATGGACGAGTTTTATGCGGAGTCTTCGTTTCCTGAAGAGGGATTTCAGTTCGATTTTCCCGAGAACTTAATGTCACAACCGACTGCAGCAACAGAAGAAGAAGAGAAACAAGCAATTGACGAACTGATCAGGGTCATCTCCGAGTGGTACCAAAAACTTCCCGAGAGAATTAGAAGCCAAATAAACTTGGATAAATTCAATGTCTCAAGCAATAACACGACGCAGCAAGGTTTTAAGGTTGAGTCCACAACAATACATGGCCGTAAAGAACAGCTGGAGGAGTTTAAGCATAAGCTTGCGCGCTTCAAAATAAGGAGTGTAGATATAAATACCTCGCGTGGGGTTAATGGACCGGGTGAAGAGATACACCAAAAGCTTGAGCGCTTCAAAATACGGACGGTGCAGCTTGGAGAAGTCACCCAGGAGGAGGAAGTTAAGCGGTGATTATCAAAGTTTGAATCGCCGCATTAAACCATATAAAATTTTATTTATATATTCTTTTAATTAATTAATTTATTTATTAGATAGTGGAACTGAAAAAATTTCTGTTCCAATATCATGGCTCTGTTGTATTTATTTCTTTATGATATTATTAATTACGGTAGAATTATCTTATTCGCTGCTATGTTTTCAAAATACACACGTGTATATATTTAATGAACATATCATATACCAACTACATTGTTTTACCTTGGATAATTTATTCTATAATCAATTTTAATCAAAGATATATATGATGTATACATTTTAGATTACAAATCCAAAGATAGATAAATTGTTTGAAACCCTAAAGGATTTATATTTATCTCTTTAACTCTGACTTAAGCTACATATCATGAAATATTTTTTTAAAAAGTAGCAATGTAAGTAATTGGGTATCTTGGAAAAAGCTACATATCTTGAAATATTTTTTTAAAAAAGTAGCAATGTAAGTGACTGGGTATCTTGGAAAAAGCTACATATCTTGATGGCATTGAACAATAGAGAAGAAACTTATTCACCATATTCATAAGTAATGTGAATAAACTAGTATCTGGAAAAGCTATCAAATGGTGCTCTGATGAGTTTGGGATTGCTATTGGCATTTACATCTCAAAATAGAAGTGGAGTGCACCAATTGGGTGTGCTTTTGTGTGTTTTCACCATGAATCGGAGATGAAGAAAGCAATTTGTTTTGCTTAAGACGTTAGTCTCGATGGAAAAAGTGTAAAGTTAAAGAAGGAGAAATGCAAAAAGGAGTGGAGGAACACAAACTTTCGCGGATATAGTGCTGAAGAATAGATAAAGCAGAGACTAAGAAGAAGAGTAATGTATCGAGAAGTGCTGACAAGAGAGAGAAATAGAGAAGAGAAATGCCCATTGAAGGAAGAAGAACCAAACGTGAAAGGTAATGGAGAAAACCTCGATAGAGAAAAATCGATCTTAATAGTCACTGTTTTATAGGAAGCAATGGAATGGATCAAAAGGAGTGCAATCGGGAATGCGAAAAACATAATGGATTGTATGGCGATTTAGGAAGCTCTTTATTGAGAAGGAGTTACTGTGAGGGTTAGGCCAATCGAAGGCTTAAACACATTGGTAACCTTTGAAGATAAAGGAGGTGATGAACACGCCAATAGGTCTTTATACAGAAATCTTCGAGGTTTGCTTTGAATCCATAGTCCTTTACGATATGGAGGTTGATAGTAGGAGTTACAAGGTGTGGGTTAAGCTTAAGGAAATTCTTTTTCAAGTTTGGAGCAGGAAAACCTTTGAACCTCTAGTGAATAATTGGGGTAAGTTCATCAAGGTGGATCATGTTATAGCAATGAAGTCCATATTCGATTATGCTCTTCTTGTTGTTGAGGTAGAAAGTAAGAAAAAGATACCACTGTGTCCTCAAATTCAAGTAAATAAATCCATTTTCACAATGAAGGTGACCATTATTGATATAGAGAAAATTGAGGTGAACAAACAAATAATGAATATGAAGAAAGGTAAAGTGTTGGCAGCAATAGCACAAAGCTCCTCAAAGAATTTTTCACAATAGTGGCCAAGAAATGGAAGCAATGATCTCCAAGTGGTACAATTAAATCAAGATAGATGGGCCAAGATTGATCATGAGATTCCTGAGCCAAATAGGAAGAAAAAAGAGGAAAACGGTAACCTTTTGCTTTGTTCTAATAAGATCACTAGATCATGTGAGGAAAGGCAAATGAAGACAAAGTGTGCTTAAGTAAAGGAAGAGAAAAAGGGAACCTTTAAGGTGGGTGGAGCTTGAGGTGATAAAATACCAATAATAAAAGTCAGGTGCAAGGAAAACAAAGTGGACCAAAATATAAGGTAACAAAGTATTGGATAATTGGGTAGCTTAATAGGGATTTATGAGTTTGAAAATGGACAAGGGAAAATTAAAGAAAACCAAAAGTAGAAACAAAGTCCGAAAGACAAAAAGAAGAAAGACGATTTTGTTATGGAGATAAACACTCTAGGGTATTTAAAGATAAGAAATGGAAAACATGATTTGATCCAAACAAAGAGGCTTACCAAAAAGGATAACAGTTCTAATATAAAGAGTCTTGAAGGCAGCCCAATTAAGAAAGAGCAAAAAGAACTAAGGCTCATGTTTTTGGAAGGCAAACTTTATATAGAGTCGAGAGAACTAACGATAGAGTCTCAAGATCGAGTCATTGAGAAGAGATCAACGAAGGCAATGGGACTAGAGTTAATCAATAAAGGTTGAATACTAGAACATCGGGAAGCTTGGCTTTATAACAACCAATTAACAATTGGGAGAGGAAGCATTTTGAATGAGAACATTAAGGGAGAAACTGATAGTGTAAAAGAAGAAGAGAAACAATTGAAGTAGTTAGAGGTCAGAGTGACACAAGCAAAGAAAAAGGATTCCGAAGGTCAAACTAATTATTGATGAAACGAAAGATGTTGTCAGGAGAAGGCCAAACTTTTCAAAAGAACCATAGCAAGGATAAACGTGAGAAAATGAGAAAAGCAAAAAAGCATCCAATAAAAAAGCTCATTAAAAGAATTGCAGAGAAAGCCTGCATAAAACCTTGGGAAATGGAGGATCAAGATGGAAAGTAATGAGTTAAGGAAAATGACTATACAAAAACTAGGAAAAAATGCATTAGAGATTTGATGAAGATAATAGAAGGAAGTGTCAAAGGAAAAGAAGATGTAGATACTGTTCCATCACAGATTTTGACATTGCCCACAAAAATAAAATCAATTGGAATGAAACTTTTGAAACATAGGATGTCAACAATAGGGTGGGGCTTGATTTCCATAATTAAAAGGAAATAATAATTGAAGCCTTTTCACAAATAGAGGTAGGTGGAAGATAACCGATTAAGGTTTTTTTCTTTCTTTTGATGTAACGTATTATATAGCTTTAACTGATTAAGGCTTCATGTTAATCAGTTAACACTGTTCTCTCTTCATTTGGTTATTTTTTCTTTATTTCTTTAATTAATTAACCCATCTTGTAATTGAGCGGGCATCTTGACTTGCTTTTAAATAATAAATATATTAATGAATTTAAGCTTTTTCTAATACACTTAAATAATATGATAAGATACCAATGAATGAAGAATATTTTATTATCATAAAAAAACATATCGAGTCAACACTTTTATTAAGTAAAAAATTAGATTTGCCTCACTGAATTTATTTATTATTGGGGTTATCATTTTGTGATTGTAATTTAATCATGTTAACATTCTATAGTAACTTTCAAGAAACTAAATTCGTGGGATCAAAATTCATTTAAAGGTGCCTATGGGCAACTTAAGAAGCATCTATGTCGATTGGGGTAATCGCATTTTAAAAGAAAATTTGGGTAAGTAATCCTTTTGAGATAA
Source organism: Theobroma umbraticum (assembly GCF_002168275.2). NCBI lineage: Eukaryota > Viridiplantae > Streptophyta > Magnoliopsida > Malvales > Malvaceae > Theobroma > Theobroma umbraticum. The sequence continues at coordinate 3,681,033 of NW_018397263.1, read as the reverse complement.
TTGGGATAATGGATCCTTCTTTTTTTGTAATTAACTAATCACTTAGCAATAATTGAGAATTGGTGTCGTTAATCATTGTTGCCAGGGCAAAGCGTCCTTATGTAATGAGGGGGATGGCCCTCTCAAAATTTTTAAATTTTTTTTCATAATATATAAAATTTTTAAATTTTTCTATATATTCTATTAATGGTTCTCTAAAAATAATTTTTTATTTAATAATTAATATGAAAAAAATAATAAAATGATTTCACATATCTCATCCAACTTTAATTTTTTTTGTTATTATTAATTTATATTATTTTTTTATTTTTTTTCATTTCTATTCTATTTGCTCATATGATCTAAGTTTTCTCAATTTTTTTTCAAATTTCTATAAACCATTAACCATATTTTTTTTCTTTCTATTTTGTTATGTCATATGTGATATTTTCCTTCTAGTTGCCACGTTCTTCTTTTTTATGTTACATAGATTTTATTTTCTATAATTTTAATCTTTAAAAAATAAGTAAATTATTATGTAGTTCTAAAATATAAATTGTAGTGTTACATTGTTACTTAAAATTTCATCAATATATCAATTTTTTATTAATCTTGATTATGTAAAAAGAAATTAACTTGAGTATATTTTTTTATATGTTTCATATTTTATATTTAGTTGAAATGAAATTATCTTAAATATATAGTCTTTAAATAATTTAGATTATATAAAAATAAATTATTAATATTATATATCATTTTTAACGATTTATATTTTACACATTATAGTTTTGTATTTAATTTCATATTTCTATTATCAAGCTTTTTATTGTTGATTGAATTTAACATATTAGTTTTTTAAAATTTTTAATCCTTAGTTTTCTATGTTTGGCCCCCAAACAAAATTTGGCTAGGACTGCCCTTGGTTGTTGGTTTCTTTTAGAAAAAGAAAATAAAAGGTTGTTTTCCTTGAAATTCCATAAAAAATATATATTTTAATTATATATTGACAAGTTCTTGGATAATGGATATTGCAGTCCCAAGAAAACCCCTTTTAGCTGGCTCTAACCCAGTCAACAAATAACACGGCGTGGTGGTGCACGTTTTGTACGGGTATTCCTTATTTAAGTAGTTAATCATGTATTTACACGTTTAGTTTTCAGTATAGACGGCGTCTCGGTGTAATATGAACAAGCCAAGTTCAAAATGGATAATAATTAGGTCAGCTAGACAGACCCATCACATTTTGGGACACTCATCATTCATAGACGGAGTCTTGTCTTATCCATCTTGCAATTCAAAGTTATCAGAAACTTCTTCCTGCATCCTGCTTACGCCGAAAACGCCATATGATAGTGTAAAGCGACAAGTGGAAAAGCACTCCACTTGCTAGCTAAGACCACATCAAAACTTTTAAAAGCGTGTAACCCCATGCCTTTCTGACTTTAACAAATCCATCGAACGTTAAAATAGGATTACTTTTTGAACTTTGATCGGTCAAACCCATTGCTAGCAAGCTCTATAAATTTGGAGGCCAGCAGCTCAAAGCCTTCAGAATATCCAGATACATCTCCTAGGCAAATTACCAGAAGAGAGAGAAACACGGAATTAAGCTAGTTTTCATATATTTTTCGGATCGTTGTTAAATTTCAGATCATAGCTATTCGCTGGATCAAAGTCATCGGTTTTACAAAAGAAGAATAGAGGAAGGCATAGTTTCCAGCATTTCCCATCGCTCTTGAAGCTATATACAGATACTTTTGCAAGCAAAAAACTGAACTCAAACATCTCCATGAGAAATCATCTTAATTCAGGGCAAACGAATTTCGAGTCCACCAGTAATCTAAGAAGCCAAGTTGTTCTCAATAGAATAAACAAGGGCAGGAGCGGCGGGCAGATAGGTTTGAATGGTGGCTTTAATACCTCAAAGTCTGGATTTCAGGGAGAAGTGGAGGGATCAACGCCAAAGCTCGAGCGGTTTAAGATAAGAACCGTAGAAACAGGCCAGGTTGTGAAGGAGGAGGAACACAAGTAATCAAAAGAGGTGTTGCATTATTTTTTTTCCCATTTGTTAATATTCTTTGATTCTTTTGTAATTGAAGGAAAACATATACTTTGATTCTTTTGTAATTGAAGGAAAACATATACTTTGATTCTTTTGTAATTTATGAAGTCAATTGTATACAACCTTTAAACAACACAAGACTTTGGCAATTGAAACCCCATATATAACAATGCAGATATGAAAAATTCTGTAAATTAATTGTGTTCGAATTATGTTAATTAATTTGGGTTTAGGCTGTTACAAGTGCGATGGTTAAATTATTATAGAGTTTGATTGTTGATTTGTGAAATGGGTCAGATTAACTGGTTAACTGCTAAGTTAGGGTTTGCATCGGATAATGATAAGTACTTGAAAACTTATTGGATCTTGAGTTCTAGGAGTAGAACATTCAAACTTTTCTGTGAATCCACAAGTTTCAAAGCCAGCAACTTCAGATTTTCTAAAATCCCTTCTGTAGATGGAGAACATTTAACCTTTATTCAATTAGGAGTAGACTTAAAATTATTACGTGCATATACTTTCGATCATAGTCTATTATATTACAACTTGTATAAACGAAGGCAAACGAACAGGATTAAAAATGATGAGTTCAGTCTATCTGCAATCTCTATAATGGCATTGGCAACATACCAGCAAAATCCTCATATATCGCCTAACATGGGACAAACGAACTTGATTAAGGCAACTCCTAGGGTAAACCAGAAAACACTGTTGCTCTTTATATAGATAACTGACATAGGAAACCAATTGCTGCATTGTTGAAAGTATGACCCTGACTTTGTTTTCTTTGGGAAACAAACCTATTTATTGTTACTTATTATATATTTATCGTTATTCTTATCATATAAATAAAAACAGAAAAGGTTTCAAAGAATAAAGTATTACTAATTAGTGATTACATTAGTAATATACCAAAATTAAAGAAACTACATTTAATTTATTGGCTTTTTTTGCATAATTTTATGCTTTGGTTGATGTGCTCTGTCTAATCATGCATAATATAAATAATAACTATAGAGCTGCAATATGAATTTAATAGAAGAAAACTAAATAAAAGACACAAATACATAAAATTTATTCACACCCAAATTCATTGGTTAACAGTCTGTGCAACTAAAAAATTCATCCATTAATCAAGAAAAACCTCTCTACAAATGCAACCATCATTTAAGGACGTAAAAACTATTGAAACTCATCAGTTATTTAAATCTCATAATTATTTCAACTCTTTGAGGATTTAATAGAATAAAGATTTTAGTTTATGATATAGCTAATTAAGTTAAGGTTATTATGAAAATAGATATTGAAAAATTTATTAATATTTATTAATTTAATAAAATATTGTTAATTAGGAAAGTTTATTAAGTTAGAACTTCAAAGTTATAAGTAAAAAGAAAAAATTAGTTGGTGTTTTACTTTGATAATAATTTCAATGTTAATAAGAAAGTAAATAAAATGAATGGTTACTCCTAGAGACATTAAAACTTTCTTGGAGGCATGGAATGACAGCAACTTGGGCAGTATTCATGTTCAAATTTGGAAAATGGCATTTTTTGCCATTGCGTAGTCCATCTAGAAATGCAGAAATGAAGTTATCTTCAACGGCAAAGAATAGGAGATTGCTCAATGTTTGGAGCTGATCAAGGTGAGAGTGGCAACTTCATCTAACGCAAAGTGGCCAAGCAAATAGTTTTTTATCTTGGATACTTATACACAGCCTTTAGGACACGATCAGTCTAAGAAGAAGGAGAAAAGTAACAAAAACATGGCATAATGAAGTTCGATGTTGATGAGTAGCACAAGGATGCCCCAGTTTTGGAACAGCAATGGAGAGATAAAAATTTTATTTTCTAAGAACATTGGAGTGACTGATTTCAACTTAGCGGAAATTAGAGCAGTTAGGAAAGTCTCTGCGATCTTTGCTACTTCAAAATGGAAGAAGAATCATGGACTGATGATTGAAAGGATTCAAGCAACATTGTCATATGGACTTGGCTCTTTGGAGACTTGATTTTGTTCATGTTCGTCTTGCTGGTCGGACCCTTTCATTTCCCCAGCTTTTATTAAAACTGCTTGATAATTTTCAAAAAGAACGAGAAAATAAATAAATATTAATCAATATTTTTTTTTTGGAAAGGCAAATCAATATTTTATTTAATCAGAAAATAGCTGATAATTAAAGATAAAATAATTAATTTACTGATTTATCAAAAGTATACATTTTATTTAGTATTTGTAATTTTAGGGTTCATACTTGTATACATCATATTGATATTAATATTGATATATACGTACACAATATAATCATTAGCGGAAGCTTGATTATGCAAAACGATATAATACAATTATAAGGAGGTTCTTGAAGAAACATTGATTCCTAACGATGCCAAGAAAAGGGTTTTTCAAGAGGCGATGGAAGTTCTATAAAAAGATTACTGAGCTATGTTTGATGTCTGATTTGAACCCATTAGTTCAAGGATTGATACATCAATGATGAGGGATGTTTTTGTGTTTGGTTATAGCTTCAAGAAGTCTCATTACATGCTTATGGCATGAGAATTTTTTTAGATTCATAGGAAAGAAGTAGCGAACCTATAGTAATATGCATGAGTACACTCTCAAAAGGCAAAGATTTGATATTGCAAGAATTCTAATTGAAGTGGGGAGTAAATCGATTCGTTCTTCATTTTTTATCAAGGAAAATAGCGGGTCATTCATAGTATAGGTTTTGATAGAACATTCATAGTTTAGGGTGGTCCATTAGATGACGGAGGTTTCCATCAGACTCCTCGGATTCAGATTGTGACATAGGCATTGATGATTCAGCATTGGGTGGAGAGATTAGAATTAGTGGTTAAGGTGAAAGAATTTTTTGTTTTGAGAACTAATTTTGATAGCACTAGAGCTCTTATGCCAAATGAACTTTATATTATTTGTAAAAGACATAACTGGTTGTGCTTCATCATAAACTTTACAATTACAAAATGTTGACCACTTTAGTTTCAGTAGTAGTTTCTCAATCTAAAAAATAAAACAGGATTAACTCCCTAACATTGGTCCCAAAGGAAACCCGAATAGAAGCAAAAAAAAAAAACCCTCAATACTATGCCCAAACCTGTGTCACTCCCCTGTACTATTTTCCTCTAGCCATTTGTCCGCAGAAAAACACGCAGCATGCAAACCAAGCCACAAGCCCTAAACCATCCCACGTCATCTGCATGAGTTGGTATGGTATGTAGCCGATTCTCGAGCCACAATCGGGGAATGGAACAAGTCTTATTGGAAGAAGAACATGTAGGAGACTCATTCAAGTTTGGGCCACCAAAGTTGGACTCTTTACTATTGACAAGCTTAAATGCGAAATCAGGATAATAGGCAAATAGGAAATGTGCCCTCATTGGTGAGTCGGCCTTTGCCAATATGCAAGGTGCAATTCTTGGCCCAAGTTAACATAAATCAAGTTCTTTTAGTGGGTTTGTGAATAAGGAACCCATGAAGAAAAAGCCCAAGAAAAATCTAATATTGAAAGTTCCATGGCAAAAGGACTCTCTCTCTCTCTATTGTGAGAATAAGAAGAAATATCTACAAAGAAATTGTGGAAGTGATATACAGAGGGAAGTACAATGAAATTTGCAACTTTGAAAGCTTCGTGTCTGATGAAGATATTAAGCATCGAAATGCTATAAATCTCGAATGAGGTTGATACAACTTGGGAGGTCTATCTGACACTGGGTTTGGTTTTGACAAGAGGCAAGGATCAAAAGGTATCTCTATTCAAGCATTTGGAAGAGAAGGATCGAAGGGGCTGAAGGCTTGAAAGGATATCCAATATCAGCCTTTGGAGTTCTTTCATATCTCATGAAGATATTAGCGTGGAATGTGATAAGCTTAGGTAGAAAAGAAAGGAAAAAGGTAGTAAAGAACAATTGGAACAAGCAAAATCCCAACTGGTACATGGATGCCAAGAATTATAAGTCAATTCGGGAGTATGTAGCTTTATAGGGCAAATTTTCAATTTCAGAAGGCCTTTCTAGTGGGCTGATTTCAATTTGGGAAAATGATTTCTTTGCACAATGATTTATTGTATCTCAAAGATGTATTTTACTTATAGTAGGAGTATTAAAAAATCTTAAATTACACGGGTGTTACCTTCTTAAGTTTTAATCAAAATGACACGGAAGTCCATTAGTTTTTAAAATGGACACTTCACTCTAAAAAAATACTTTTCGTAGGTATAGCCATTAGTCTACCATTTGTATTTTTGTCAACTTGCAGATGTGACGAAGGTAAAAAGATAATTTTACCCTTAATTAATTTTTAAAATTATTATTATATAATTTTATTAATTTTTTATTAATTAAAAAAAAGGTTCCCAAGATGGAGAGCACGGGAGCTCCTTTGGGGAGCCTCGATCGGACTCTTTAAGGGAGCACCGATGCTCCCCTAGGGAGCTCGATCGGGACTCCCAAGGGAGCATTAGATCCCTTGAGAGCACCACCTGACTTGGGGAGCACTGATTGGTGCTTTTTTTCTTTTTCTTTTTTTAATTTTTTAAAAATATAATAATAATTTTTAAATTAATAAAAAATGATATTTTAATCATTTCTTAATCTCTGTTAACAGTGTTTGTATTTTTTGGGTAGAGTGTCCATTTCAAAAACTAATATATCCACTTGAAATTTCGACTAAAACTTAAAAAGATTGGAGTATTTTACCCTAAATTTACGTGTGATTTCGAGAATATATCAACTCTTAATTATTAATGAAAACGTAAATATTGTGGAAGAACTATTTAATATTTTGAGTTGTAATGTCATGTCGTGGTGTTTTGGAGGAAATTTTAATATTATAACAAGTCTTAGTGAGAAAGAGGGTACTTTTTCCAATTTTTTGCCAATGACCTAATTCCTCGCTTTTATTGAAAATGTCGACATGATGGACCTTGTGGTGATGGGTGATAAGTATACTCAATGTAGTAATAGGCTGGAACCATCCTTCAGTAAAATTCATAGGTTTTTTTTTCCAGCTGTGTTGGTGGTAAAATATCCAAGCTTATGTCAAAAGCTCTACCAAGGTCTCTATCATATTATAGTCTAGTTTGTTTGGGAGTTGAAGGGGTGAATGGGGGTCGAGGTGATTTTGTTTTTTCAATTATTGGTTGGAGGTTGATAGTTTTCAATAGTTGATTCATGTTGCTTAGGAATTGACTGTGTCAGGGAACATAAAATATCAAGTATTTGGTTTAGACTAGAAGAGATATAACTAGCTATCAAACAGTGGCAGCAGTAGGCCTATAACATTGATCCGTTTAAAACCAATAGTTTTGAAATTCATAAGTTGCAACTAAAGATGCAAGCGGGCATGTCAAATAAGGAAAAAATGATAGAAATTGTTAATAAAAAAAGAGTTTTTTTTAAATGGGCTCCATGCATAAGGCGTTTCTGAGAATAGGCCTTAACATAATTTTAATTATTTCTAGCCAAGAGAAATACAATCTGGATAAAATTTTCCTTATTGAAACCGCCATTCGTTGGATCCACATCTCAACCCAAAACCTATTAATGGGTTAAGTATGTTTATATGGTCCATAACTACTCAAAGGTAATTCTGTCGAAAGTATTCCTCACCAGTTCGACTTTTGAGTATTTTCACAATGGTAGGAGCATTTTAGACTACTTAGTATTTACATAAAGGTAGTTCACATATTGAGCAATGAGAAGAAGTTCGTATTATGTAGAGAAAGGTAAAGGTATATACTTTTTTATTATGTTTTGAACCATGTGGAGAAATGGTTATTCTTCATGTTTAGGGTTTAGGGTTTTAAGCATAAACCTATACATATTGCTTGTTCATATTGATATTCTTGTTGTTTGTAATTGTTTAGTGTAAACATGAAGGTGGTATTGTTGGTGTTGTTGGGGTCGAAAGGTGACTGAGCATGCGTGACTGGTTGATATATATGCGTTATGACCCTTTGATAAGAATTGGTCTGAGGGTTTAGATATTGCATAACTGAGGGCTTGTTTATGTGATTAGCACCTTATGCATGACTAGATTTTGGCATGGGGTCATTGAAGGTGTGCATGACTGCATTAGGGTTTAACATTGCGTAAGTGTTTGATATGTGATTGCGTGACAACATGACTGGAAGTTGGCATGGGGGTAGCATGTGCATGATTACATTAAGGATTAACATTGCGTGACTGGTTGATAGGTCATTGTGTTACCTATTGATAAATCATTACGTGACAACGTGACTAGAATGAGGCATGGCATTACTTAGGCTCTACGTGATTGCACAAGGGTTTAACACTGCGTGACTGATTGATAGGTCTATATTATTTTGGATCAACTGTAATGCTTTAATATGTATAGATTGATTTACTTAATAATCCATACTCGACACTTGCATTAATTATGCTATTTGAGGGCTATCTAAAAATAGTTAGAATTATTGAGAAGGTTATTTTTGAAGTGAGCTTCTAAGGAGGGTTATTTTTTATAAATTTTTCTTATTTTTTTGTTAATCTACAATAATGGTATTAAGATGACTAAAATGGAAAAGTTATTTGTTTTATGTTACAAATGGCCAGTACAGGAAAAGAGTAGGATAATGTGGAATATTTGCTTTGTGTGCCAAGGCATAAGTGGGGGTTCAATGCTGGCATTAACATCCACTGTAACTGGTCGCATCTGCATGTGATACGTGAGAAGCTGTGCAAAGTAAATGAGTTGGAAACCTTGAAGAGAACATGCTTTGGGCATATGATAGATGTCGAATCAGAGAAGAGTTTATTCTGCGCTAGTCTCGTGCATAACTTAATGCTGCGCAGAATCAATGAACCTGATACCATCGAGGGTGAGTTATGGTTTGCAATAGGCGGAACGAACACCCAGTTTGTGAAGAGGGAGTTTTGCTAGATGATAGGACTAAAGTTTAGTGCCTTACCGACCCTTATTATCAATCCTTACGAGGTTGTCCTTAGAGGAATTCACCTACGATATTAGGGACAGGGGAATGAGGTGAAGATACAACAAGTTTTAGAGATGTTCAAGGGAAGACAGTTTCAGCAGGAGAGAGATACGACCAAGATGGCCCTCGTCTTGATCACGAGCAATGTTTTATTAGGTCAAGACTATAGATGATCAGTGATTCCATGGTTGTTGTCACTGGTTGAAAACATTGACGACTAGAATGCATTCCCATGGGGCACATATGTTTGGAGTCTGACTATCGATTACTTGATGAGGGGTTTCAAACCTCCACCATTGATAGTAGCAGAGAAGAAACGTTACCACCTCTATGGATTTATATAGGCATTTCAGGTAGTGTGCCATACCCTAATATTTATCATCATTCTTTTCGCATAAGATTTTATGAGGTGAGTAAAAAATGTTTCACAATTGATGTGTAGTTTTGGGCATTGGAAGCAATTCCTGTAATTTGAAACTTATTTGGAAAGCAACGCTAGTGTGGACAGGTTTGCCAAGAATGCTAAAATGGGCGTGTGATGAAATACCTATAAGCTTCCATGCCAATATTGCAAGTTTGGAGAAAGAAGGCAAGGTGAGAAAAGAAAGCATATTTTTTTATTTTATTAAACTTCCTTTCACTGCTTAATATGTGAATTACCTTTATGCAAATAATAAGCAGTCCAAAGTGCTTTTACCACTATGAAAATGGTTGAAAGTTGAACGGGCAAGGAATGCTTGCGACAAAATTGCTTTTGAGGAGATGTACAATTTGTCATTGAGAACTGAGTAGTTATGGACCATATAAACATACTTGACCCGTTAATAGGTTTCGAGTTGAGGCGTGGATCTAACGAATGAGTCAATTTCACTAAGGACAATTTTGTCTAAATTTTGTTTCTCTAGGTTAAAAACAGTTAAAATTATGGAGAGGCCTTATTCTTAGAAATGCCTTATGCATGGAGCCTATTTAATAAAAGAACTTTAATTTTTATTGTCATAGGGTAGAGAGGGTTAAACCTAAATCTAATGGCGATGTATGCTTTGGTACAGTTGTGCACAGTTAGGACGTTAGAGCCAACTGCAGAAAAGATGTTGACCATATATTAGGCTGACATTGAAGTCAATATATCCGAGGGGCAACAATACATTCCATTATGGAAGTTGAAGGGTCGGCCAGAATTTTGTCCCCAACAAAGGAGGAAGATAATGGATAGTAAAAGGAAAAGTATGATAAGACGAGCCGTTAAGCGAAGACACACCACAAATGAGGAAATCCATTCCCAGTTTGCTGTTGAGGCCCCAAGTGCTATTAAGGTGCCTGATTATCCTCTTGCGGCTTTTATGCTGCTTTTCCTGTTGCTCCTCATGCTGCTACTCTTGATGCAATTACCGTGACTCCTCACACTGCTCCTCCTCCAACTTTTGCTGTTGCCCCTTATGCTCAGGTGCGCAACTCGTCATTACGTCCTCAAATGATTATGAGCATTAAGCGAGAGCTGCAACAAATGAGGAGACAATGGAAGCAATACCTACAATCATTGTAGATACATATGCAGATGGACATGCAAATGTAGATGCAGTCGTTACGGATAGATGTTGAGCAAGACATGCAAATGCATATGCTTGCAATGTAGTTGGAGATCCAACGGGTGATGCAGATGCAGATGCAGTCACTTCATCTGCATATCCAACAGTCACTACAGGGGTTGGAGGATCGGATTGTCAGTATACTAATTGATCGTTATGAGGTATGAGCTTTTATCTTTTTCATTGCGTAAGTTATAACATGTACGATGTACACACTATATTAATGTGTTTGATTTTTTCAATCGTTTCGGGTCGATCGATGGGTGAAAAGGATGGTGCACGCGACGAAGAGGACAACAGTACTGGGGTTGATCTTGATGATACAGGTGGCATAAATCAATCAATTGCATCGGCTCAAAGCTCACCTCTCATTCCCCCGATCGAACATCATCCTGCAAATAATCCAACTATAACTTCCCCACACCCTGTTCCTATCCCATCTCTATTAAAAGCCTCCCAACTTTGTCAACGCACACCTTCTCCTAAGGTTTTACCTCGACCTCATTCTGCGAGCAGGGGAAGTACAACTTCTTTGCGTCCTGTTCTTGTCCCAACTCCACCAGAGGCCCCCCCGCACGATGAGATCACACCTTCTCCTAAGGCTCCACCTCGACCTCAACCAAAAAATGCATGTGTGAGCTCAGCTAACAAATACCTTCGAAGCCCATACGTTAACCCACTATTAGTCCAGTGCAAAGTGAAATATGATTTGAAGGATAGATATGAGTCTTTCATGAAAAATGAGCAAGCCACGTAAAATGATAGCAGTACACGATATTAGAGTTAACGGTTCTAGGGTTTAGGGTCCATAGACCTTTTGACGTGGGTATTATAAATATGCAATGTTAACATTCTGCGCATTGAAGGATAGGAGAACCTTCAATTTTTTTGGTGATTATAGATGCCGGCTGAGTTGTTAGACAACCAACACATTCGCTCATGTATTAGCATCTTGTATAAGCGGGCACATGAGCACCATCCACAACTCTACAAGTAGAGAATATGCATCATTTACAGCTACTTCTATGTAAATATATATTATATCTATATTTTAATGAGTTGGAATTATTCAAATGTATGGGGTGTGTATTAGTTAATGGCATCTACTATTGTGCAGAATGTAATTGACAGCTTATTTTGCTAGCTCTTAGCTATGAGCCAAGAAATGAAGCTTTCCCCTACCAATAAGACATTCAAGTCGAGTAAGCTGGTAAAGCCAAACCATATGTTGAGTTTGAAAGGGGTGAAAGTCCTCCTAGTGTTTACCATGGCACAAGGTTGACTCAATTCTCATACCGTGCTATTTCGACGGCCACTAGGTGGTAATGCACATCAACTTGCTGAATTAGAGTATGACACTAGTGGACTTATCATACAGTTGAACAGATGCACTGAAGTCCAGCTTGCGTGATAAACAGATGAGTCCACTAATAAAATTGTTTCCTATTATATGCCACCAGGTCGGGTACTTTGGCGACTCGCATCGTCAAAAGCGACCCTTGACATAGATGAGGTACTAGTTAAATGAAAAAACCCCAAAACAGCAAGATTCACATAGTTACGGGAATTGGGTTATCGCCTCATTGTAGTGGTTGATCAGTTCGAAGGATCATACACTAAAGGCAAATGCCATAGACAAGCTTCGAAAGAAGTTTGCCTTTGAGATATTTACAAATAGCATCCCTTGTTAAGTTTTTTAATTTGTTTATTCTTTTTCTTTTCAATATGTAAATAACATTTTTTTGTATCATGTCCATATATTCTTTGTTGTATCATTTACATATTTTTCTTTTTTGGATCATTTAACAAAAAAGAAAAATATGCAATAAGAATAATGTTATTAGTTATGAGACCATAATTGTTAATGAGCATGGGATGCGTGTTGAACTAATGATAATGTGAATATGTGAAAATTAATTAATGAAAACATGTTTATACATATATACTTGCATTGCATGAATTGTGTGAAATGGTGTACATTAACACCCACACATGTGTTTAAATGATATACGTATATGGATAGAATGAATAAGTTTTGCTTGGTTCGAGTGGGCTATACCTATATAGGTCTTTACATTAGTTATGACCTCGAATTTGGGTTGTGACACACGACAAGGGAGTTAAAATAAGGACATAAAATAAAATGGGAGGCTTACAAGAACTTATTTGATCAAGGCTACCCTTTTTCGTATTGATAGTGATTTAAACTTCTAACTTGCAAGCCTTGTTTCAAATTATCACTCATTGATCTCCATATCCTCAATGAATTAAGATTAGCACTTAATGTTTGTCCTAACTTTGTTGGAGGAAGGCTTTTTCACTTGCGAGATATTATATTAGCCCGATTTCCTAACACTTGTTGGTTAAAACTAATGCCAAATAACCTACTCTTTTGAAAATTAATTTCAATCCAAAAATGACTTGAAAATGTCATAGGAAGGTTTTTTGACTTGCAAGATATTGTATTAGCCCAATTTCCTAGCACCTGTTGCTCAAAACTAATGCCAAATAACTTGTTTTTATCAAAGTCAATCATCAATCCAAAAAAGACTTAAAAGCATCTTAAAGGTCTTTTGACACACTACACACCTTAACAATAAAATTAAACCACAAAAAAATAGAGACAAAGGGCAGCCTTGACTAAGTCCCTTTTAATACTAAATTATCTAGTAGGAAGATCATTGACAAGAACATAAATTGATATCAAGGAGATATATGCCTTAATCCAACCTTACCATCTATCCCTAAACCCTATTCTTTCCATCACCAAATTTAAAAATTCTCAATCAACATTGCAATAGGCTTTTTCCAAAGTCTAATGTAAGAAATAATCCTCACAAACCATCTTTTCTCATTGCATCAATTACCTCATTTGCAATTAGAGAATAATCCAAATTTTGTCTACCTTTTATCAAGGCAAATTGTAGGCAGTTCCCACCAAACTTATCGGCCTGAGTTCATTCAAGCTACTAGAGCCATCACATTTTGTGATCAATGTAATAAAAGATGAATTTATGTATTTATCAAATGAACTAAAATTATAAAATTCATGTATAATATTTATGACTTTACCTTTGATCATCTCTAGTTGGTTCTTGAAGAAATTCATATTAAAATCATTTAATCTTGGTGCTTTATTCTTATCACATTTTTTGAATTTCCTATTATAGTTTATTTTTGCTAAAAGAGCTTTTAAAAAATAAACAATTTACTTATTTAAAGCTTTGAAGTTGCAATTAAATTCTTTTAACTTAACAACCATCTTTTGATTGTGTTAAAAACAAAAATCAAGGTGTTTCACGATTTTTTTATTTTGTTTAAAGTTGTTGCATTATCAACGACTTTTCCATATAACATAAGTTATCAATGATGTTAACCCTCTTGAAGTAGATACGCTTAAATGGAAAAATTTAATGTTGTTGTCGCCTTCGTGTAACCAACTTCACTATTAATTTGTGTTGTCAAGTCGTTCTTCTACTTTATACATAGACCACAACTTTGATTTTTTTTAGAGGAAATTGTGAGAAATGACCTTCATAATAAGGTCACTTCAAAAATGACCTTCAATATAATTTTCACTGTTTTTAAACAATTTTTGGCAAGACTTCATAAGAATACCTTTTAAACCATTTAATCCAAAGTAAGTGGTCTCAATTTCTTTCTCCTCTCTCACCATTCAAATAAAAACTCTTAAATTAAATCTCAATTTAGTTATCCCTCCGTCTAAATCTTCAACACCATCAGGGTATATATTTCACTGTCTAGCTCTCCAATGCCATCGAGGTCTATATCGCCATCCAACTTTCTCATGATCCCAAAGTGCAGAGATGACATCAAGGTATTTGTTATGGGTTCTTGGGTTTATTTTTTTATATTCATAGAACGCAAAAGTTGATAGGTAAATTATATCAGTTTGGAAACTTAAATCTGGCTAGGAGTAGCAAAATCATTCAGTTTATAGGCGATGTGTGAATATTTGTTAGGCATAGCTGTTTATTTGGATAATGGGGTATGTGACGGGATATTAGGAATCGTAACTTACTTATTTGGAATTATGTGACTGAATCTTTATTGAGCATTGCGTGACTTATTTGTAGGCATTGCGTAATCTTCCTAATGTTGAAGGTGATTATCTACTAATTTAGCCCTCTTAATAACAAATTTTGTAAATTTAAAAGAGAATTAGGAATACTTAATGACCAATTCAACCATTTTAATAACAAATTTTATAAAATTAGAAGAGAATTAGGAATACTTAATAACCAATTCAACCATTTTAATAACAAATTTTATAAAATTAGAAGAGAATGAGGAATACTTAATAACCAATTCAGCCCCCTTAATAATAAATTCTGTAAAATTAAAAGAGAATTAGGAATACTTAATAACTAATTCAACCCCTTTAATAACAAATTCTATAAAATTAGAAGAGAATTAAGAATACTTAATAACTAATTCGACCCCTTTAATAATAAATTCTGTAAAATTATAAGAGAATTGGAAATGCTTAACAACTAATTCAACCCCCTTAATTGCACTTAACTAATTCAAGCTCCTTAATTACACTTATATCAACATTCAGAAAAAAATTACACTCATGACATGTGCAGAAAACGAAGAGTCAGCATTCATTACTATAAATAAAGGGAACCATTAACCTTTAATCAAAATAATCTAAAGTAAAATCTCAAAATGGCATCCAAAGGGTCAAGAGTCCATAGCAGGAAAGGGGTGGCTACTAGAAGGGGTACCCCGAAATGCATGCTCTGATGGACCAACTCGAGGAGATGGAGACGAAGATGTGTGCCTTGATAGATAACTTGCTAATCAGGACAGAAGTCCTAGAGACAGAAATCTTGGACAATAACAAGATTCTGGCCGAAATTTATGAATTAGTAGATGAAATTAGGAAGAAATAAACTATGGTTCATTTCTTTTTTGTATCATCTCCTTTAAGTTTGACCAATGAATAAAACAAAAATTTTCATTAGTCTCATATTTTCTTAGTTTATTTTATATTATGCTGAATAACTTGATTACTTATCTTAATTTCTTTATTTTCTATTTGTATTTATATAAGAGAAGCAAACATAAGTGGATGTTAAGCATTGCGTGCCTATTATTAGGTATTGTAAGACTGGGTTATAGGCGCTGCGTGAATTAAGCAATGCACATCTTCTGTTGAGACATTGCGTGAGTGATTTGTATGTATCTGGTGACTTGTTGTTATGTATTGCAAGACATTGAGGTAGTACGTGACTAGTTATGTTGGCATAACGTGAGTAGATATTAGGCATCAAGTGACTTATTATTAGCTATTGCGAGACTGGAGGTGCGTGACTTGTGCAATTCATCTCTTATTTTGAGGCTTTTATTTAGTAGTTTGTAGGTATTGCGTGTTTGATTTTTATGTATTGCGTGACATTGGACCGTTACGTGATTGGTTATGTTGGCATAATGTGTGGAGTTCTTTTTTTAAATAGGCTCCATGCATAAGACGTTTTTGAGAATAGGCCTCCCTATATTATGCTTTGAGTGACTTATTATTAGGTATTAAGAGACTGGGGGTACGTGACTTGTGCAATTTATCTTTTATTTTGAAGCTTTTGTTCACTAGTTTGTAGACATTGCGTGATTGGTTTTTACGTATTGCGTGACTTGTTGTTATGTTTTGAATTATATTGGGCTGTTATGTAACTAGTTATGGTGGCATAATGTTAGTGGATATTACGCATTAAGTGACTTATTATTAGGTATTGCAAGGCTGACGATGCGTGACTTGTGCAATTCATCTTTTCTTTTGAGGCTTTTGTTCATTAGTTTGTAGATATTGCATTACTGATTTTTATGTATTGCGTGACTTGTTGTTATGTTTTGCATGACATTGGGCCGTTACATGATTAGTTACGTTGGCATAATGTGAGTAGATATTACGCATTAAGTAACTTATTATGAGGTATTATGAGACTGGCGGTGCATGACTTATGCAATTCATCTCCTGTTTTGATGCTTTTGTTCACTAGTTTTTAGGCATTTCATGAATGTGTAATAGAATATGCATTGAGGGGTAATTTTTGATAAATTATTGATTGTGACACTTCTTTTCTATTAAATTTCAACAATCTACCAAATGTGAAGCTTATGATTA